>NC_031775.1:22972336-23193375 GCF_001522545.3 Parus major
TCAGCCCCGCGGGCCCCCGGAGGATGGGAGAGCGGCGCGGCTGCGAGGGGCCGAGGAGCCGAGGCTGAGCAGCACCACCTTCGCGCTCACCGGGGATGCGGCTCACAACCAAGCCATGGTGCACTGGTCCGGCCACAACAGCAGCGTGAGTACCGCCCCGCAGACCCACCCGAGCCGGTCCGGCGGCGCTTGGCGGGGAGGGAGCCGGGACAGCGGCGGGACGGGGCCGGGGCCGAGCCTGCCGCTGCGGCCGGGGGTGCGGGGGAGAGGAGCGCTGGGCGGGCACCGCGCCCTTATCGCCAGCGGGAGCGGGACACCGAGCCGTGGCCGCGGGAGAAAAGTTTTCCTGGGGAAAGGTGAAGGCGAGTGGAACACCGTGGTACCCCCGCCCCCGGCAGGCAGAGCCGCGGTCCCCGGGCGGAGCGGGCAGCGCCCCGAAGGGCCGGGCTGGCCCCAGCCCTCCAGCGTGTCCCGTGTGCCGCTCCCCGGGGAACCCTCACCCTCAGCCTCTCTGTGTGTAATGAACACAGTGGCACGCTTGGCTACCTCCCTGCCTGGGATGAATGATGTGTAGGGGTGGTGGAAAAGCCCTCCAGAGCCCCGCTGTGAGTGCTGGAGGCAAGAGAGATCCCATTAATTTATTAAGGGGTGGAAAGCCCCACAGCACGTCCAGGAGCTTTGAGTGGAGGCACGTAGTGCAAGCAGAGTGAAAAGTTTGTAAAAAAATCCATGGCATCTCACGCCTTTTTCCCGAAGTCAGTAATAAGGAGTCACTGAGGTGTCCCTGAAAGCCTGTGGGATTGCGTGTGTGTGCATGTGTAGGGGGCATGTCCCAAAAGCCCACACCTTGTGCCATGGCAGTGAAGGACCCTCCCTCACACCCGCTCTGCTACGCCCGGTGGATGGCTGTGGACAAAACTTCAAGTTTCTTCCGACTTGGTGTCAGAAATACCATTTCTACTTTCATGTAGTCTGGGAACAGATGTAATTTAAAGGACTCTGGGAAACCTTTATGTCTGGTGACAATATTCCCATTATTCTGATTATTATAGCTTGTCACTGCCTTGAAAATGCTTCTTTTATTGTTTTGCCACTACTGCAAATGAGTACAAAGCAATTAACAGCATAAAACAGATTGGCTGCATTTTCAGATACATTCTTCATGGAACTTACTAGCCATGAAAAAGCAAATTGTCTACCTGCTTATCTGGCTGTGTCTTTATCTGTGCATCAACTATAGGTTCTAATGTGCAATTCAACTATCATTTTTTTTCTTTTTTTTTTTTGACTGGATTTTTTTTTTGTCTATTTATTGCTACTTAGGCAATATTTCTGACAGCAATGTAGATGTTACTTTGATTTAACCAATTTTTAAAGGGAGTTTTATTTGCCAGACATGAATTTCACTCTCATTAAAGATGAAAGCAAACATTGAAGAGAAAACAGCTGTATGGTATATTTCAGCATTATACTTGTCTCTAGGACTATTTATTTTTAACATAACATGTCATGTAATGAAGAAAACAACCTATATGCCCTCTCTTCTGTTTAATTTTGATGATGAATCAAGGGATGTTGAGTAAAAGAAGCTAGAATGCCTCCCCCATGCCTTCCCAGCATAGATTTCCAATAGTTTTGAGTATTTCTGCTCAAAGTAGCAAAGAAAACTCATTCTGTAGGCATTTGCAGGGGAAAGAAGGGTTATTTTTTTCTAAAGCACAGCTCAGAAAAGTGATTTTCACAAAATTCTCTCTCCTTGGTTTCTTTTACAGAAACATGCTATTTAAATAACTAGATTCCTTATTATTTAGGTGACTGAGAAGAGTAATGAAAGAAAATGCCTTGATTGTTCATGGCATGCCATTAGGATTTTGCACCTCAGGGTACCGTGCATTGAAAGATTCCAACTCAAAAACACGAGCTAAAGCAAAAGACTGGTGTTTATTGCCAGTGTGGTGTTTGCAGGAAGGAGAAGCAAGCGTGATAATAAAGCCTAATGTTATCTTTTTGTGATTTTCCTAATATGAGGTCTAGCACTTTGAGACCTTTTCCTTCTTTTGCAGAAAACATACTGCATTTAGTAATTAATTAGATTTTTTTTTTTAAACTGTGTAGAGGGGAAGTTAGATGCTTGAACCTGACTTCTTTCATTAATTAGCAGACAATGCTGAATCCAATGACTGCTTTTTTGCTACAGCTCAGTTTTTACCTAATTCTGCTGTTGGGGTGTCCATGGCACAGGAACACAAGCAATTTGCCCAAGGTCACTCAGGCAAACAATGTTGCTTCTTTTGCCAGCCACACTGGTCCCCAGTCCCACTGGTCCCCAGCTCCACATCACAAATCATGAATTTTCTTAGGTCACAGGAGATGTAAAGCAGCAGGAAGGTGTATTGGAAATGGGCAATAGATATTAACTGGTGTCATGATTATGCCAGTTGACCTAGTAGAGTAGGTAGGATGTGTCTGTTTCTGTGTTCAGGTTCTCAAAGCAGTGAAGAGGCAAACAGCTTGCTTTTACCAATTCTGTTACTTGAACAGACTTCAAAACCTCAGCTTTTGTCACTTCTATGTGTTATTAAAAACATAATCAATCAAGTTTTGTGCATTAGTGTTGGGATATTCCTAGAAACTGGATGGATTTGCAAAGCAGAGGAAGGTAATAAAAAATTGGGGTTTTACTGGGACATATAGAGGATCTGCAGACACTCCACAAAACGGAGGTCTTTGCAGCTGCTGGATGTCTTGTTACCTAGACTGTTAAAACCCTCTGTTTTTTGAATTACTGTTATTTTAAAAGCAAGTGTCTGTCCGTCTCCTACCCCTCCTTTCTCACATGTCCCTCAATTCACAATTTAACTTACTAAAACATAATCTCTTCCAGGCAACAAACTTTTGTTTTCTCTATTTGCAGATAGTGAGGTCCGGATTATGATAGAGGCAAAAGGCTGGTGAGATCAGGGAATTTGGGTTCTCTGCTTTGTCCTGCACAGAGGCTTTTTCTGTGACCTTAGGAAAGACAATTAACCTCTCTGGATCTCCTCTTCCATGTTAAATGAGGATAATACCACTTAGCAACCACAAAGTGGTGGTGTGGAGCAGAATTCATTTCTGCTTTGTACAATACCTGAGGATCTTGAAGTGAAAATTGTCAGGAAAATACAAAAATACTACTCTGTGTAGAAGTGAGGTTTGTGTTCTCTGTGTTCTTATGAAGGGAACTTGGCTTAATTCAATGGGTCTGATATTGATAAAAACAGGCTTCTATTTGGGCTTCAAGTATCAGTCTGCTCTAATAGAAGCATTTATTGAGCAAGGTCATGAAGCTCTTGAGGGACCTTGGAGAGATCAGATAAAATGTTTTCTTGCCAAGACTTTTCTAAAGAAATGAGAATTTTTAGTGAACAATACTATTATTCCCAAAAGATCTGCAAGCCATTCTTTTTCCAAAACTATTTCTCTCTGAACACATATGCTGTGTACAAATGTGCCACTCAGTGAGCAATTTTACCCTCCAAACTTGTTTTCCCACTCTAGATGTTTATGTCAGTGCATGAATTTCTTCCTTGTTACGCTCATCAGATGCTCTCTCCAACCTTCTTGTGAAGATAAATTGATTCCTCACATGATCTTTTCCTCCTTCCTCTCTCCCTGATTTCTAGGATAAGGACCTACAAAAAAAGGTAGCAGCACCTTTTACGCTCTTACAGTTTTAAATCTCACTATCTCATTTCTTGATAGTAGGTTTTCCAAGAGATTCCAAGAAGTTACAGTGAATAAAATGCACTTACTAGGATTGCTCCCCTGGTATGATCACTTGTGGAATGGGAAACGGGATCTGTTTTTGTTAGGTTTCAGTGTTGTCCCTCTGATGAATGTAGCTGTTTATAGGAACTACTTAATTTTGTCCATGCATTTTCCACGATGGAATTACTACAAATTCTGTGGCATTGTGGCTGGGGTTTTTTCAATATGAGAAGAAGAGAGGCACATTTCTAGCTTTCTCTGGGAGACATTTTCAATCTGCTATCTCTGAAGATGCTGCAGCTATGATCACTGTGTGCTTTAGCTATCCCATGTATATATGCCTTTGCCTTTTTAAGTAACCAGAGGCAAACTCCACAGAATCATTGAATATTAAGGGTTGGAAAGAATCTTAAAGACCATCTAGTCCCAATCCCCACTGTCATGGGCGGGTTCATCTCCCAAATTCTGACATAAATTCTCCCAAGCTGCTGGAATAAAGATGAGAAATGCACTATAATGCCCCAGTAAGAGCAGGAGAAGGCATTTGTCTAAGGCATGGATATATTGCAGGTTGCTGCAGCCAGGCCAAGTTCCTGTATGATCCCAGGGGTTGGATTTTTCATGCTATATGAAAAATGTCAGCAGTGCAATTTTTTTATCTCATTGTAGTAGAAGAGTGCAGAAGATAAACCAGTGGAAGTCTGCTGTGCTTCAGTGATGCAGCTGCTGCTTGTGTAAGCCATGCTAATACATTGATACTTACAGCATGATCCAGGCCCTGAAAACTGGGGAAGGCAGGATGAGGACTGGACTGGGGCCTGGTTTTATCTTGGCAGCCATGCTGCACTATTTTGTCCAGTCAATCTGTGACTGTCATTTCTAGAGTTAATGTGGTTTCAAGATTCACTCCAAGGCTTGGAATATGAGATGCCTTTGGGACAAGACAATAAGGAGGAGGTTAATAATGCTGCAGTAGCTTACAGACATTGGAAGTAGAGCTAGAGAGAAGATGTAGTTTATCTTTTTGGTTGAAGATGGATTAATATGTGTTAACAGACCAAATGTAAGTCCTATTGGACATTAGGAAAAGTTTCTGCTCAAAGCAAGTGCTGCAGCAAGGTACCAGAAAATCTTCGGGCATTTTCAAGAGTCATGTAAGGATGATGTTCTGGTGGGAACCACTCTGCTCTGTGTGTGTTTTCTTTACCTCCTACTACACCCAGTCCTTTCTCTTTGCCCTGTGCAAGCTCTGGGGGCTGGCAGTGACAAGCAGGTTGTGCAAGTTCTCACAGTGAAGCCTTTCTCTTCCGGGAATGATTCCTCTGAATGCTTTTGGCAGGGTTCTGGTGTGATCTGCTAATGTATTGGTGGTTGGATGCTGAGACATTACTCACTCCCATGGAGCATTACAAGCTGGGGAGGCCAATGGGATCACTGTGCCAGGTAGTTTTTCATTAAGGTGCCTTGCAGTATGGTGTGTGATGGGCAATATTTGCAATTCCAAATAGACTGCTACGCTTGGAAGGGAGGAAGGGGAATCTTTAGGCAGGCAAAGCTGTATTTAGTTGTCAGCCACGGATAACTGCTCCAAAAGTCCAGCTGGATTTCAGTCTAAAATATTTACTCCTCGAATGCAAAAATGGGGACAGAGCAACCACATTAATTGCATTGCCTTTGGTAGATATTTTAATTTCTATTCTAGACTGTTTCATTCTCAAATAGTTTTTGAGTCGGCTGTGGTCTCATTGCCATTGAAGGTAGGCCAACTCTGGCAAAATGTCTTTATGCATTTCTGCTTTTCCTCTACCTTTATTAATGAAGCTTGCTACTAAAGTCCTTCTCCAGGACTTTGCCAATCCATTTTTAATTAATGTTTAAATAGAGGACTGGAAATAAAAATGAAACCGGCATGGCAACTACTTTTGTGATTGTGTTGAGTTAGTAGACCAGGGAGAAGGCATCTGGAAAATATTTTTGTGTTGTTTCTCTCCAGACTGGTTTCATTGCAAAGTCAGTTTGATGTTTGGACCTGGGTATTGTTTGTAGATCCCAGGAAGCTGGCAGGTTCCCTGGGCCATTTCCCTGCCTGGCACAGCAAACTGTTGATGTTCTTGTAGTTCCAAGCTCAGTAACAGAACTGCTTTTGCCTGAGGTATCTGTCAGCAGTTTCTCTTCAGACCTCAGTACTCAGACTTTGCCGTGATCTGGGATGATGCCCTAGGACTTGTGGCTAAGCTTTCAGAGTGGATTAAATGCAAATAGAAACAGCTATGTGGTTCTTTAATTATTTTTTTCATAATGGAAAACATTCATCCAATTAGATGATGAAGTCTTTTGAAAAGGGGTTTGAACAGATAATTTATGTTAGGCAGGAGAGATTTTTCTCAAAAGGGAGGTGAGATGAAACAAGTATTTTCTTGAAGGCAAGGCTGTAGGAAGATGAAACTTTCTGAGAGTTTCCACATTTTCAGCTGTGTTTGTAGTAGAGATTTTAGAAAACATAGGGGAACAGTGTTGTCTAATGAGAAAAGCACAGGTTAAGGGCAAAGAATTTTAGTGTTACTTGCACTAAAGAATACTGGAAACCAGTCTTGTGAACAGTCAAGAATTTACTCAAGTCATACTGTAGTATCATGCTCCTTGAGCTCCCTGGATGTCTGTGGGTAGAACAGAGAGCAGTACATGCTTACATCAGTCAGCACTCCCACAGATTCCAGATTGATGTCAGAATTGAGGGCCAGGCCCGAGCTCATGGTTGGGGCTGCTTTGAGGACATTGCAGGGGACCTGTGAGTTATGGAGTTAATGCTTGGGTTTGGCTGGGCTCTGGTCAAATTTATCTTCCACTGAGAATCTGTGTTTGAAGGTATTGAATGCAACCTGCCTCAGTCAAGACAGTAAACTAGATGGCATGTTCCTTGTGAAGCATTGAATGCTGTAATTGCAGAAATTCCCCAAAGCAGCAAAGTATTTGTTTGGATCGTCAGCTTAAATTGATGTAGGATTGATCTAGGCTATTTTACTGTAGTGGAGAATTCAAACTGCAGGATCCTACAGCAGTGGAAAGTAAGATTGAGAAATGAATACAGAGGTGAGGAAACATGGAGCAGTACAGCAGAGACCTGCAGGCCCTTTACGTTTTCTGAATTACAGCCACAGGATTGTGGGCAAATGAGTTTTTTTCTCTCTTGTGCATAGCTTTTGACTGTCTCTTGTTTGGCTCTGAGTTTGTTACTCTGTGGGAGTTTGACCCACACTGTAAGCCACTGTGGAGACTGCTCTGGTGACATAGTTGGTCGAAACCAACAGGAATTTTAAGCTGAGATATCCCTTAGCTGGAATATACTGTGCTGCAGTCACACCTTTGCATACAAGCTTCCTGGTTTGCTTAAATTCCATGTGGGAATCCAAGGTAAACAAATTCCCAGATATTCTCCTAATGGTCAGAGAGAACCACATCATTGTTAATATTTCCTCCATGCAAAAAGCATGGAAGTGTTTCCTTTCCTGCCTTTATGGGGTGTTATGAGACTGAGGGAACTGAAGAAAATTTCCTGCATATTTATAGAACGTGGCTGCGTTGGTATAAACATATTTGATAAATAATCTGCCACGGAAGCTTTAGGGTCAATTTCCAGCCTTCATAACCAATGGAGTTGCAGCATGCAATAAAAGTAAGAAAAGATTGATGCTGAGTGATCAAATCTCTCTTTTGTTCCTTCCTCTCCGTGCTGAAGGAGACCTGATTGCTCTCCCACTGAAACGAGTTGACACTGAGGCTGTCACGGTGTTTTTTCCCCTTCGTATTCTAACATGCGACACAATCGCCAGCCAAGCAGCTCTGCAGGGCACTCCAGGGCCTGCGTGCCCCGAATGGCACCAGATTAATTAGTGCTCCGAACGGCATGGGTTTAATTAGCCCCAGCGCGGCTCCCCGGGGCGCGGGCTGAGGGGAGTGCGGGATCCGGGCTGAGGGAAGCGGAGCCGGGCGCTAGAGGGAGCGTGGGCATCTGAGAAAGGGAGGGAATGCTGCTGGAGCCCGGACTGAGTGCTGGGAAGGCAGAGGCTGCTGAAATATTGATATGGAAACCCGCTCGGAGTCACTGACTCCGGGAAACTCCCGCTGTCTGGGGTTCCCTGTGCGAGGGACGAGGAGTCCTCCCAGAGGCTCGGTCTGAAGCGGTGAAGCGTTTTGCCATCCCGTGCAGCTGGTGCTGTCTCCCTTTGCGCTGTCTCTAATCGCTGCCGGGCTTTTTCCTGAAGATGGGATTCCCTGTGCCGGGGTCTCTGATCACCCAGCCTGAGCGATGTGCCTGTAAACCCCCCGGCATCCCCCCGCAGCTGCCGGCGGTGCCGCTGCTGTGGCAGAGGGCTGGATGGGGTTTGACCACGGGGAGCAGCAAGCGGGTCCTGGCTGCGCCCTCTCGTCCACTACTCTGCCCCTTTGCTGTGCCCTCAGGGGACTGCTGACAGACCCACCTCGCTGCCGACCTGCTCCCTCTCCTGCTCCATCGACAGCGGCAGGAGGGGGCAGGAGAACTGGACTCCATCACTTCTCCCTGTGCCTGTTCCACAGAGGATGCACTTGCCCCGACAGGCCCCTGCCACGTGGCACTCTTAACATTTTGACCAAGCTGAAGGTGTTGCACAAATCTCAGGCTTTGTATTCCTCCTTTCCTTTATTGTGGGTGTGGAGGAACTTAAAGAATTGGAATTCTTACCAGCCACTCCACTGTGGGCCATGGACACCTTTCCTGGGAAACATGGCTGCACTAGCTGATGTCTTTGGGACTAAAATGTACATTTGGGATTTAAAAAAAGCCTAGAACTGAGCAACTGCAAATCACTTAGGTCAGTGATGGGCTGAAGGACTGAGATGCTGGAAACAACTGCTTTGACATTGCTTCAGTCTGTAATGTGGGTACTGCTGGTACATCCTCAGTGGTGCTGCTGGTAGGCTCCTGAAATGGGTTGAGCCTCTGCTGGGGATTTGGTAGAGGATCCCAGTGAGACTCATCACAGAGCTCCTGCTGACTTTCAAGGCAGAGAAAAACGTATGGGTTGAGTTCACATGTGCATCCTTAGGTGCCAGATGAGAGCAGGCTGTGCATGTAGGTTGTCTTTGTGATTCGTGGTCTTGCCATTGTTCCTAAAATGTCTTGGCGTCCCTATCAACAAGCAAGAGTTATCTCACATGAAGGGCTGTCGCTTCAAAAATGGATGGATATTTGCAAAAGCTGTTAGGTGGAAGGGAATGTGTAAAACAAGATTATATTGATCTTGCCAAAGTACTTTGGGACTTCAGAGGGAGGGATGGAGGGGAAGCTTTAATTGTTAGCCTTTCCCTGCAGTTGGTGCCTGTTTGAAAAATCCCTCCCAGCTGTGATCAATACCATGAGGTGCAGGCAGATTTGGCTGCTCTGTGGCTTTATTTGCCTCTGTTACAGACCTGAAAGGTGAATTCTTTCTGCACAAGGCAGTGGGGTGGATGGCTGTGTATATGGAGATATTTCTCTGTTCCAGTTTTCCTGTCATTTACTACCATATCCTACCAATTTTGTGATTGCAGAATGGCAGGCATTACTACTTAAAAAGGTCTTCTGCTTCCTCCTTTAGCTGTGTATTCCAAAGGTCATTAAAAGGAAGGTCAGTAGTGTAACCTTTTTTCCCTTTTTTTCTTTTTTCTTTTTGTTTTTGAGAAAACTGAGGCATGCAAGAGAGGAGGATATACTCTGTGCTGTGATCAGTATTGATGTGCCTACTTAATTACGAAGGACTTACTTTTACTTTGTTGCTGTATCTTAGATGCTGCATGTATATTTTTTTGTAAGAGATTGCATGGAAGCAAAAATAGATGAGGAGTTAAGAGGGGAAAGAATAGGGGTCTCAATAGTAGAAAAGTAGAACATGCTCAGCTAAAATCATGAACAGATTGATCAAGTTAAAGCACTGCAAAGTTCTTTCTCAGAGGGTTTTAAGACCATTGTAGTCTGCTGTTCCAATCCCTTTACCTGCTTGGCTTGACAGATCAAGCCATTTCAAATTGCAGCTTCTTTTGAGCTGGATGAGAATCAGCATGATGAGACCATGGGAGCCATGAATTTGGGCTTTCATTGGAAATGCAGACAGGAGAGGAATCACATCTGTTTGATCAGGGGAGTGGGAGCTGACCCTGAAGTGTGTGGATTGTTTGGAATAATTTAGGATGATAGCACATGTAGGTTTGCATGCCTGTTTGTGAAATCTTACATGGGATAGTGTAGAAGCAAGCAAAGTTCAAGCATCTTGTAAGCTTCCAGGGTCATTAAGGTAGCCTTCTTCTTTATGTTCCACTTCGCAGCTGAAGGGGAAAATCCTTGCCCAGCACCAGGTGCAGGTGAAGTGTACTCCTGAGTGAGACAGGGCAAATGAATTTTCCTTCTGCCCTCTTGGTGGGGCCTGGTTTGGTTTCCTCATGGCAGTCTTCTGCCAGGTGGAGGGCTGGACTAGTATGTGAGGGGTAATGTCCTTGTTCTGTCACCCACAGTGTTTTTCTAGTTTTATTCCCAACCAGCAAAACATGATTAGTACTGGATTCTACAGTGGGAGCATGGATAGGAGTGCAGATGGGTTTCTGAGGCTGGGGCTTGGCACTTGTGGACGGACAGACCAGCACTCTGAACTTGCATAAACCTTGGGATGGCAGTGGCACAGGATTTTTCTTCTGTTTGGCCAAAAGCCCCAGTGCAAGACACAAGACTGGTGAGGCTCCATATGAAGAGGCACTGTCAGCTCGTGCTCAGTGTGAGGTGGGAGAGGCAGACCTGCTTACTGGGCTCTGAAAAACACATTGGTACCTGGCCTGAAAAGAGGTTTACCATTGAGACAGTGAGATTGCAAACCAGTGTGATAGCCATGCTACTTGAGAGAACTGGTATTTCAGAAGAAAGGATCTTTGCTCAGGTGTACTTTGGCAACTCTTAAAGCAACACCAGGACAAAGCCCTATCCATATCAGTGTCTATATCAGGTGTCACAGAGGTATAACAGAGATTGTTCAGCTGTTTATGGTCAGACTTTATGGGTAACTGAGCCTCTAACAGAAGGGCTTTCAGAAAAGTGTGGGATGTAGAATACAGCAGAAAAAAATCTCACCAGGACAGCCCATCAGATGATGATTTCTGCTGAGAGTTTTTGAGGCCCTGCCCTAGTAACCATGCTGAGCACTTTATCTGGTCTGTGAGAGCTGTCTGCTCTCTGAAGGACCAGGAAATGAGCAAAATGCCTGGTCATTTTGTTAAGCAACAGAAGTTTGCAATCACTGAACTGTGTGCTCTTCCAGGACTCTTCTCTCTCTCAGTGTTTGCTATCATCTCTGTCACGATCCCTCCTTCTGCTGCCCCTTTGGAGGGGTGAAGAGTGGTACAAGGTGTACTTGGCTGAGCAATGCAGGTGTGGTGGAGAGCTGGCTGTGGCTGATGCATCAATCAGCTGGAGCCCTGCCAGCTGTGAAAGTAGACACTGGGTGCCTTAGGCTTGAGGCCAGATGTTATTTTGGGGCTTGCTTCATCACTCAGCTCAACTTAGAGGAATTCTGCACCTCTGTGACCTTTTATCCCCTGCTGAATTCAGTTCAGATTGGTCTGAAGATTCCAAAGTTTTCCCTCCAGTGCTAACTCACACACAAATATGGTTTGTTGATCCAAAGCAGAATTGATTTCTTTTTCAAGGCACCTAAACCACAGCTATAGCATCAGCACTGAGGACTCCTTAAATTTCTTAATTAAGTGTTCATGTTGGTTTTTTGCTACCCTGCCTGGAAGCTCCATTCCTTTAATCAGAAGGTAGCACTGCTGGTAGTGTAGCATTCTCAGTCTGCTTATACAGCACCTCATTGTGGCAGGTTCAGTGCTACCCGCCTTTCCTTTTAATTCATTTCAGATTATCTGTGTTACTTGTTCCACATCACACACTGCAAATAACAAAGCCTGCCTTTCTGAGTTGCACTGAGGTTTTGTTCCTATGTCTCTCAGCTTTCTGTGGCTTTTAAAAAAATTATTTATTTGTGCTTCCTGTAGTGCTCCTGGAAAAAGGCAATAAACTGGTTTGGGGAGATGGAGGAACGACTCACAGAAAAGGGAAACAGGCAGGTCTAACTCTGCAGAATGAGATCAAATGTTAGATGGTAAAATATTGAATCATTTGAGAATGCTGTGTCTTCTGTAGAAGAGGAGATTCTCATTTTCTTTCTCAAAGACAAAGTTTAGCAGTCATGAAAGTCACTGACTAGTGGATGCTGTTCTCAGACTGAAGCTGGAACGAGCCAGAGTTCTCATGTGCTCATCCTGGAGGAGACAAGGGTGAGAGGCCAGAGCTGATCCATGGAATGTGTCAAGATGCAGGAGTGAGTCAATATATGTGTGAAAACGTTCTGTTTCACAGCTCATGGGGAAACACGTTGTCTAATGCTGTGCATTCTTACCTAATAGAGTTGGCCTTGGTACCTAACAGATTTAACAAAACAAAACTTGCTATTACCTGTGTTTGTTAAAATCAGGCGCATGGGAACATCTCAGAGTAGACTGGGAGGGACAAAGTCATGGGCTTTTTTACATCTTTTAAAATCCCATTTTAATCACCGTGTGGTCAAAAAAATGTATTTTTGAAATGTAGGGAGTACTATGCCTATGTTTTTATGTGTGTAAGGATATGTGACCTGGTAACTATAGAATGAGGTATATAACTATATAATTAGAAAAAACCTAAGTGCCATGCAGCCAGGGATGATTTGGGCCCATAGACTGATTTTTCCTGCTCTGTTCCCCCTCTACAGCCCTGTCTGTAACGTGTGGGCTCTGGTGCCATTATATGGTACTGCAGGTCCTTCCTCCTCTTTCCTTTGCTGTGGCCTTTGCACAGTGGCAGTGACTTGGATAGCCTTTGGTATGAGTCAGAATGAAGGTTTTTCTGTGCCTGTCACAGTTGGATTTGGCAACCCTTAGTTCCACACCAGGTTCCTTGGGCTGTACGTGGTTGTTGGTGTGCTGAATATGGATTTCTCCTAAAGCACGAGTCCTCCCTGGGTTCAGTTCTGCTCTATCCCCATCTGCAGACCTCGCTGATCAGGAGATGGGAGGGAATGGTAGTAAGGTGGAAGAAAGCTGGCAATTAGCTGAGGTCTGTCCTTCCAACATTTTCTGCCTGGAGCTAAAACCATTTCTTTTTTTTTTTTTTTTTTTTAAATGTGGAGTTGTAGGCCTTTAAGAGGGAAGTAGAAAACTGTTTAATGGTAAACATTTGGAACAGGGGAGGCTTTCTCCCCACTCAGCTGTATGTACAGCACCTTGTACAAATTTTGTGTCTTTAAAGGACAATGTATATGATGCAGAAGGCAGAACCTTGCCATTTGTTTTCACCCGCATATATGGAATTGGATTTCTCTGAAGAGGAGGCAGCATGGGCATTCTCTGCCAGCTTGTTTCTACAGACCATAGATGATCTTGTGATGGGGCAGATGAGACCTTTTCTGGTGTTTCTTTTTGACCCCAACCTCTGCCAGGGCCTGGGGTGGCACAGTGGTCAGTTTTGTGCTTGCTTCCTCCCTCCTGACTGTGGGCCCAGAAGGTGTTTTGCTCCTCTGGTGCAGGATAGTCCCCTGTGGTGAATTCTTCTTAGTAGTGCTGGCTACAGGGAAGCTGGAAGCTTTCTCAGGTTCGTTCTTTATTTAAATTCTCTGCCTCCAGAGGCACGCTTGTGCCTGATTTGTCCTGATGCATTTTCTGTGGACATCCTTCTGCCATGGCAGCTCCTGCCCAGGGCACGGATGGAGAATGACCCTAATGGATGGAATTAGCACCAGAGGAAAAAAAACCCAGTCCCCTGAGCGAGGCATGCACAGCCTTTGTGAACTTAAATAGTGTTTTGATGATGTACTGCTTTGTGCCTAAGTCCTGCTGGGGAGAAGGGAAGAAAGTGATTGTTGGAAGTCGGGGGATCTGACTCCCAGGAGCCTGGGACACGGTCAGTTCGGGTTAGACATGCCGTGGCTGAATGATACTTGGAGTTGTCTCAGACAAGAACTGGGCAGAGAAATGCTGTCAGAAGGCTTTTCTTGTTTAGGCTGAATGGGTCATTCTCACCTGCCAGGGTGCATAAATTGCTGTCATGCAATCTAAGGCTTTAGACCACTGGCTGAATGATCTGTCCTGCCATTAACTGAAGGGAGAGAAAGATGTCAGTAAATGCATATTAGCCTTTCAAGGGGTACTGTTCAGCCAGTGTTAGTGTTCTAAAATCCAGTCTGGTTTATGGTGATTTTATGCTGGTGTTGCTTCAGTAGAGCTTGCTTTCTGCTAGTGTGGGCATGGCTCTAATGTGAATATTTCTGTGTGCAGCTTTACAGCCTTAGTTTTGCCAGTATGAGTCTGTAAGTGTCTGTATGTATCTCCTTTAATTTGGGCCCTTGACTTTTTTTTTCCCCTCTTTCTTTCTATTTGTGTTGTATTTTCTTTTGTATTATCTTGAACTTGGAACGGTGACAATGAGTGATCTGATTGTGGGGAACATGACTAAGTCTGTGACTTAAGGGAGGAAGACTCAGGTATTGCCACAGTATGGGCAGGTACCTTTCTCTCTGTCTTGCACTGATGAGAAACTTAGATGTTTAAGAGCACCAGCATGTGCTTTAGCAATAAAAACAGTGATGTTAATTGCCTGCCGGTGATTTGGACACTTGAGGGTGAGAATTGCTGAGCTGGAACTTGTCAAGTCTCTGTTCTTTTAGAATATTTAGAATAAAAACATATCAGTGTTAAACTGTATCCTAAATGCTGTTTGGTTTGTTCTGAGTGAAGATAGGGATCCCTTCCTAGTGCGTGTAGTGTTTTACACTAAGTCTTCTATGCCACTGTGGGCTCTCAGTTCACTGCTTAGCTGAATATCTTCACTTCTGTGGGGGTAACTGTTTTGAGAGGTCACAAACACCTGCCTAAATGGAAGTTGGAGGGAGGGAACTATGTGTAATAAACTAGCAAACCAGATTTTTAAACACTGTCCTATGCTGTAGCTTTGAGCTGGGGTTGCCAGCCTCTTCTGCGCTTGTTGTAGAAACAGCTGCTATGAGGGAATTTTTCTTTTTTTTGGCTGGATAGATAAATAGTACACAGACTTGGCCAGAGAGACCAGGTGCTGTGAGTGATCTGTTTGCCAGACTGGAAATGGTGTTCTGGATTCCCCACTTCTGGCTGGAATAACTTGTCACTGGAACCCTTCAGTCTGTCTTTTGTTCTCTCTCTTTAATAAAACTGCTGTGCTTGGTTTAAATCCTTGCTATTGCAATAAAATCTTGCCTTGATAAGGACCTTAGCTTGATGAAGCAGGAGCTCCTGTCAGAGCAGCATGTTTTATTTCAAGGGCATATTTTTCATCTTCATGATGCTGAGTTGGGCAACAGTAATACCTTCAAAGTCAGTGCAGATACACTGATGAAATGTCAGAAAGATGAGAATTAGACCCACATGCCTTCCTCTTCTCTGGCAGCTGGCAGGCTTGGACAGGATGGAATTTGAAAGCCTCTTCCATCTGCAAGACTGTGCTTCTACCTGAATTTCATAACAGACAGCAACCAGGAAAGCATTAACACAGTGATAAATTACCAAGTGTCAGAAGCCATCAAGCTGCCTGGTGAAGCAGAGGTGTCTCTTGGTGGGGTTGAGCAATCCATGAATGCAGTCCTTTAGAAGAAGCTTTGAGTGATTATGAGGGCTTTACTTGCAAAGTTCCACCAAGTAGTGTCCAACCAGCACGTCAGACAAAAATGAGGCTTCTTTACTGCCTTGGTAGAGACCATCCTGGCTTGTGGTGTGGCATCCTGCTGCTTTGCTTATTGCCTGAACTCTGACTCTGTTTCCCAAATTCCAGTTAGCTGTGACCTCTCTAGCCCTGCTGTGCTGGTCCTTCACTGGTCCTGGTTTTAGGTTCCCCTCTAGCTCATGTCCTGCTGGCTTGTCTGGCTGGCGCAGGAGTGCTTTATAGGACCTTGATGAAAGCTGAGAGAAATAATCTGGGTTTTGGCTCAAGAGTTAAGGCTCCTTAGCACTTGGGGATGAATGACTTAAAGCACAAACAGGCAGTGCAGTAAAGGTGGTGTATTTATTAGAGCAAGTTCCCATTAACTCTCCTTGACAGGTTAAATATCTCTAGCTGCTCTTGTCCACTGTCATATAAGGTCTGACTCAAAGCCAGTGAATTCTTTGCATTTCTATTGACTTTAATGGGTTTTGGACATGTGCCCAGGATCATAAGATCAGATGTGCTGGATGAGACCAGAAGTCCATCTCTTCCCAATGTCACACTGCTCAATGGCACAGCTGTATCTGGCAGTGAATTGTATCTGGCATCTCTCTGGAATCAAGAATATGTAGTACAGAGAGCTCTGTAAATAACTGACTGCTTGCCTTGGTGTTTTCCAGAGTGTGTGGGCTGGTTGACAGAAGGGAAATAATTTGGGTTTAATCCCTAAGCCCCATCACCACCCTGACAGTCTCCCCAGCTTTTGACTTGGACCAAACACGGACTTGCATTCTGATTTAAAAAAGACAAACAAACACGACCAGAACCAACCAAATAAAAATCATATCACCCTAAGTTTTAAGGAGTTGTTTAAAGAATTTTTTTAATGGAAAGGTGATACTTTTATTTTAAAAGGTTAAAACAAAATATTTGTTTTATAGTTATGAAAGCAAACTCAGAACAATTTAGAGGCTACAAAATCTGCTGGCCTTATTAAATTGCTATTTTACTGTAGAAAGTCATGCTTGAAGATACTACTCCCTGTGATTTTTTGTGCTATGTTGTCTTGGTATAAAGTCAGTGAAAAGATGGTTGCAGTGTTTATGTGCTCTTGTTGGAGGAAAGCAGTGAGCTCTGTGGGTAAAAATAGAGATTATGGTGTCTGATGCAGAGCCTGCTTGTAAGGTCATGTTGTCTTGTTTTAATTACAGGAATTACCTTGCTGACGTCAGCTTGTAAGTCAGCAGGGTAGATGCTCGCACACTGTTCTTGAGATGGCCAGAAAATGAGAGATAGTTTAAAGAGTGGTTTTTTGGTTGTGTTTGTTAGTTTGTTGTTTTGGTGTTTTGTTTCATTTTGTTTTGTTGGAAGAAGTTTTTAAACTGAAAACTTCAAACTGAAATACACGTGTGATTTTTGTTTATCTATTTGTCTGTGTTTTTTTAGTTTTGGTTGTCATTTATTTAATTTTTAATATGGGTTTCTTAACATTTTTTTGCTAACAATACCAGTTGATAGAAACTAAAATCAACCTCCCTCTTCTTCATCCTGATTTAGAAACTCACCAATTTATGGCTGGGTAGGTTTGAGAATGGAGGGAGAGTTGCACTTCAGATCTAAAGTACTCGGTCTTATTCCTGAGATACAAAAAAAAAAAACCTTGAGGGAAAAAAAAAGTAGCATTCACCAGCAGAAAGCTGCAACTGAAAGGGAGACATAAGTGTCTTAGGGGGCAATGGGGTAGAGCTTACACGTGTACCACTCCTGCAGGATGGACAGATGTGTGGGAACTCAGCCTTTGGGCTTTACGTTAACCACTGACAAGTTGTTTCCCTCTCTGCCTCATTTTTCCCACCTGTGAGAGGCAACTGACCTCCTTTGCAAAGCCCCTGGGGACTGACTGGTGGGAAGCACTGGATAAGCACTGTTATCTATAGCTATTGGCAGCTGAAGTCTGGACCAACTTGCCTTTTTTTATTCCTTCCTGCAGGGAATCAGATACTGGCCACTGCTCAAGGCAGGTAATAAATGCAAACAGTTCTACTGTATTTTTTCAGTCTTAATTTTCTTGGGTGGCAAAACCAGCCTAACAGAGTTCTGAGACCTGTGTCCTGTTTGAATGTGACCCCATCTGTCTGCAGTGGGTTGTAGTCTGAGAGCTGCTGTGTAGATGTTCCAGTTGAATTCAATTTGTGGTTTGCTTTTTGAAACATAATTTCATTTCTAAGTGTGGAAAGTGTATGGAGCCAAGATTTGTCCTGGTGCTGGGAGGAGAGTCCTAGTCTGATTATTTAAAATGAATTAGTTCTGATGAAATATTTAGCCTTTAAACAACACATTTAATGCAGTGAATTGCATTTTATTTATTAATGGCTGTTGCAATGAGATTTAGAGAGAAATTCTGCTAAAACGCACTGTTGTGATACTGCCAAATATAGTAATGACTATAATATTTTGTTGAATTATTAATATCCACTGTGCCTACAGAGCTACATAAGCATCAGATTTCAAAATTACTTTTATCTGAAGACTGATATTTTGCCATTGTTTGGCGCTTTTTTTGGTGTTTTTTCCAAAGGAAAAAAAATTAAAATGATACAAAGAAAGCAGGAAGGCCAGTCAGGTGTTGCCACTGTTTAACTCCTTTTTCATTATCAGAGCACCCTCAGGAAATGTATCAAAGATTATTTCTTTCTGCCAGAGCCAGGTCTGTTTGCAAAGAGATTCCTTGTGTTGAAAGACTGCAGTGAAAAGGAAAGGAAAGGCGTGTGTGAAAGCCAGGCAGAGGGACATCACTGCTGCTTTAGCAAAACAGCCTCGTCCACTGCCACCTCCCCTGCTGCCGAGGGCTGATCTCTACATCTCATCCATCCCTCAGAGGTTATTGACCAAGAAAGATAGGCAGAGCACTTTTAATCTCTGTGGACCAGATTTTCTGCCTCTAGGACAGACACTAATCTGTCAAAGGTTGGGCTTCCAGCCAGTGACTCTTCTCCAATAAATTTGTGGTGCTGACCTCATGAGTGATGACCTGTTCTGTCTGTGGGACCACAGTGCCCACCTCAGGAGGGGTGTGCCTTATCTGTTTCATTTCACATGGTGTCCAGGATGTTCCTGGAGGTTCCTTGCTCTTGGATACTTGGCCTAACGTGAGAGTGTGATGGTTTGGCCATTGGTGTCCCCCAGCATTGTTCTGTCCCATGCCAAGCAACATTTTCAGGCAAACTCAGACCAGGTTTAGGGGATTGGGTAGCCCAAGAACGTTTGCTTTTGGCACCTTGTCTTGGGGAGAAAGGAAATTCATGCAGAGGGAGGCAGATCCTGATGTGCCAGGTGGTCTCTGGACCCTAAATAGGCCCTAACCTGTCCTACTCTATAATATGGGCATAACAAATGAACAGCAAAAGTGACATGAAGGTGAAGGTCTCTCTTGCTCAGAGCTCTTGTTTTTCCACTGTTTCCTTTGAATTGAATTCAAGTTGTCTGAAGTCTCTTTGGATTTTATTTGGAGAGTGCAATACCAGTACAGGATGGTGAAGATGTGGGAATATACCAAAGATTTCCCTTATCCACCTAAAGCTATTGCTCTGGAAGCATCCAGTTAGACCACTTGTCCAATTGCCCCTTACTCTCTAGTGTGGCTTTTTTGGTTGTCAAGGAACTGGGGAAAGCTTCAAACACATGTTTGCAACACATGCTTGTTTATCATCAACAACCAGTGTGTTTTCCTCTTCTCCCCAGCATCTTTCCTAGTTTATTTAATTTGCCATTTGAGGATGACTATCCAAAAGAAGACTTTCTGAATATTTGGGTGTATCCTGAGGTACACTGAGGGGTCAGATTTGTGAGTCTGCAGCCAGAGATGCTGTACTGGCTGGGATGGTGATAGCTTTTCCCAAGGCAGTGCTCCTGGTGCTGTGCAGGAATGTCTGTAGCTGGAGAGGTGTTTTTAACACACAGTTCTGGCTATTGCTGAGTCGTTCTTGCTCAGGCAGGCTGATCACCCCCACCCCCAAAGGCCTCTAGGCTGGGCTAGGTGAGAGGCTGAGAGGGCAGTGGCATCCCCTAACTCCTGCCATCCACAATTTTAATGCAGGCTCCTGCTCTGTCCCTGCTGTGCTGTCTGTAGCCATGGCCTGGGGAGCTGGCAGGAGGGAAAATTGCAGGCTTTACTCCAAGGATGGCTCCTGGGAGCGTCCCCAGGGCTGTCTTGTGCCTGATGAGTGGATCAGCCTCAAATCAGTGTCAGGAACAATCAGTGCACTCAGCTGGGCTCCCTGGCTGCTGGTGAGAAGGTGCCCTGTGTCACTGGGGGGTGTGAGTGGGGCTGATAGAAAGCTGCAGGGGTGAGAGAAGGCAAGTTCTTTAGAGGGTTAGCTGATGATTCAAACAGCTTAGAACAGTCCTACCTCAGAACCATGCTCAGGGAAGGAAAGCATTGAAGGGCTAGAGCTGGCTTCAGGCTCCTTTGGGTATTTAGCCCAGAAGAAAAGTACAATTTCTTGCCTGTCCTAATGATCTCTGGCAATTATCTGCCACCTTCTGGTGAGACAAGGAGGGATGTAATGGTAGAAGGGAGGAAGAGGAAGCTGGAGTCTTCATAGTGGTTGGGCGGTTCAGGGAGCCAAGCTGGAAGATGGAAGTGGGGAGGCCAAATGACAGAGAGGACTGGGTCAAGCAGTGCTACAGAAAGTCGTGCCCAGATCAAGACTCCTCATGTCAGCAGTTTTTAGAGAGTTTTCATGTTTGAGGGAGGAATGTGGTCCTGTGATCTACCCTTGGTCTGCATGGATCAATGTTCCTGCAGGGTGAGGCCATGGTCTATCAGCTCACCGGGTCCCACACTCCCATTAACTACCTTGGCAGTGAGCCAGCAAAATCCACTCCAGACTACTGAACTTCTTTCACTGCAAATTACCATGGGAGAAATATTGAAAGCCATGCCCTGTTTAACCTCAGAGAAGTTTCTCTGATGGTATCAGACATGTGCCACAGTGACTGCACAGGGGAATGACACAAATACTTGGGTTTGTCTCATTGGCTTTGTAGAGCACAATAATCTATTGTGAGGGAGAAAACCACTTCAGCTCAAAGAGGCAAAACTTTGTAGTAAACAAACTTTCACTTCTGTGCAGGGGGTTGTCAGAGAGAAGTGATGGCAATAAATAGATTAATTAGCTTTCATAGAAACATAGTAATTGTGTGCAGTCTATCTAGAATATAAATAGAGGGATCTAGGCAGAAGATGTGCTGAGTGAACGTACCATGCTTGACTCCTGTAACTGCTCCAGAGAGCAAACGCTTCCTTCTTGCTTATTTGCACACTTGTTTCTGGTGCTTGTTGCTTACCTTTTGCCACCAGAAATTGGCAGCCTGCTTCTACATGCTAGAAGAGAGATTTTGCTTACCACTGCAAGAGACTGTGATGTAATTGTGACCACCCAAGGCTTGGTCTGAAGCCCTGCTGCCTGAAAAATAAACATGAGCTGACTTATCTTTCTGTAGCTGTCACTTGCATTGTAGTCTTAGGCTGTGAAATGCATTTACGTGGTAATTGTCTCAGCACAGATATCATCCATTTTTTCTGAATTTCCAGACAATGGCTTGTTTGTTTTACATATTGATATGCATGTTACTGTGAATGTGACTGAAACAAAGTGATTCTTGCTTTCTAGTTTTCCCTGCTTAGACTGTGAAGAGGAAATGGTTTGCTTGCAGGCATGAATTTCCTGGGAAGAGGGGAAAGCACCAGCCTGTTCTTTGTGTGTATCCAGCTGGGCCTGATCTGGATCAGGTGCTGGGGATGGCTCTGGCCCTGTGCAGTTCCCTTGGTGTGTGGTAGAGCTGCAGCAAGCCCTGAATGCAGGGTATGAGAAAGTACCAGAGGACTGCAGTGTGACCTGTGCTGCTATTCCCCTCTGAGGAAGCATTCTCTTACAGGGGTGTTATCCTACTGTTACTTAAATAAATACTAATGGACTGCAATCTGTAGAGAATTTAAGGAATACAGACTACTGCCTCTGTTTTGTTTCAGGCAAGAGAGCCCTGGGTGAGCTTGAGCTTCCTTGGTCATGTTCTAATGATTGCTGCTGTTGATGCTCATAGGAAGTAAACTGCAATAAGGAGTGCTAATATTTTGTCAGGAAACTGTGTATTAAATATTTATATTAAAGTATTTTCCCCCAAATCACTTGTACTCTGCAGCTAGAAAAAGAAAGAAAATATAGAGGAAAGCAGAATGAAAATCTTCCAAAATGCTTTATTAATATCTTATCTAAAGAGGCTTTGCTTACAAAAGAATATTTTTTTTCATGTTTAAGTGACGTCATTGAAAAATGTTAGCCCTGCTAAAATTTTTTAATATTTCACATTGCTGTTTACTAGTTTTATGACAAATGTTAAATTGAGTAAGATTTTTTACTTAAAGATTTCAACTGCATGTACTTCTACTTTTAAAGTGAGAATACAATCAATATCATGAGTCTGTGTAAGACGCGAGGGAGAGGAGAGTGATTACAGAATTACTATTGACATGGTTTTCAATCAATTCTCCAAGAAAATTGAAAATTTCTGGAAAAGTTTCAGCTTTAATTGGACTTTATGACAATGTATTTATTTTATGAAAAATGTTAGGAAATGGCTTTGATTAGGAAATGGCTTTGTTTGTTTTTGTTCAGTGCTAGAAAAAAATATTTTAAATATTTTGAGCAACTTTAAAAATTGTGTGATAAATGTTTACAAAAACAGGGAAAAGGTTGAAACTTGAAATAGGAGGACAGATTCTTTCCAGTCAACTGCAGTCACAGATAAATCTGTCAACATTTATAATCTGAAATAGGAAGTTTAAATATCAAGTATCATGTGCTGAATGCTTATATTGAACTGCCTACAATCAATCCATAGGGTCAACTTTTAAAATGTCAGAGGTTTAAATAGTACGTGTTGACAGGAGGCTGAGATTTGCTCAGAACACTCTCATGCAGCCAAGATGCCATTTTTCCCCAACATGGTGCTTGTGGCCAATCAGTCTTGCTGGCAACGTTTCTGAAGTAATTGGCACTGTCTCTAAAGACTCTTGGTATGGTTGGGTTTTGGGGAACTGGAGCTGATTCTCTGTTATGTTTCACCTGGAGCTTTGCCCTTGGTAGTTTTGGCCTTAGTGGAATTTATTATTTTTTTTAAATGCTGCTGCAAGAGAGGGAATGACTTGTGGAATGAGGTGAATTAAAGATTATTTCAAAGGAAGATCTACCTGTTCTTGAAAGTCAAGAAAGAATTTAGCATCTGCTTTCAGAGCAAGGCTGCACAAATGGATGAGGAGAGACAAAGTATGATCAGGGTTTGTGCTCCACAGCCCATGAAAACACACCTCTGCAGTGTTGGGCATTTGAAAATGGCCCCTCTTAAATAAACAGCCATCTGATAAAGTCTTTTAGAGCAGCTGAGAGTGGAGCTTACTGATTAGTGAGCTGTCATCTGGCATCAGGATTTGGTGCCATCTACTTTTTGTTGGGTGCCTTGTTACCATAAATCTCAGGGACTCCTTGGAAGGACTGAGGCACCAATGTCTTTTGAGAATTATGTCCACAGGTTAATGCCTACTTTGAGGCTGAGATCAGGCATTTTTGAGTCTGGCAATGAAACATGATTCATTGAAAGTGAAAACTGAAACCTTTATGGTGAAAGGAGATAAAAAGGAGAGGAGAAAATAATGCAGTAAAAGAGTTTACCCAGCATTTCGAGTTATTTTCAGTGTTATTATTTACTACATCAGTGGTTTAAAACTCTGACTTTGGATCCAGTCCTCTCTACTTGACTTCTTGTGGTGCTATTGATCTCTGCTCAAAGAACCTCCAGTTCAAACTCTGCATCCTGTGAATGAGAAGAGATCCCTCAGGCCTTGACCACCAGCTCTTCCTAGTGCTCTACAAGACATAAAAGAAGGAAAAAAACCCCTATTTTCTCCTGGGTGATGGGAGAAGAGCTGCCACCCAGATATTATTACTCAGTGTGTTGTGGGCTGTGCACTGGAGGAGTTGAACTGCTCTTCTCGGAGTCTCTCAATGTTTAAGAACACACTGATTAGGAGCAGGTAAAAATAGCAGTGTAGGAGGTTGCTCACTAAAAGACTCCCTTAAGTAGGAGGAGAAAATAGAAACTTGCTGATTATCTACATATATGTATATATACACACACACACACACACACAGCCCCTGCTAGGAAACTCTGCAGGGAGTTGGATGTGCAGCAGCTTCTTGTGATCTGGAAGCAGCTGGTTGGATTATCCATGAAATGTACTTTGTTACTTCAGTCATCAGCTCCAACATGTTTGTCACTGTCTTCAGGAATTTTTACCTCATTTGTCTAGCCTCCCAGAACTATTTTCCTACCCCTAAAATATTTGCTTCAGGAAATTGTCTTCCAGGTAGTTCTTCCTTGTTAAGTCTGTCCAAGAAGCATGTCCTGTGCCAGCCTTATCCCAATCCTTGCCTGTGTGTGAGTCTTGTGTGCTCACATCAGCAAGTGTGGTGGCTTTTTCAAACAGTGCTGAATGATGCCTTGGGGCAGAAAAAGTCCAAACATTTAAAGATGTGTGCTCTTGGGGAAGGGAGTCTGGGCTGATGCTGGATGCTGCTGTTTTAGGACTGCTGCACACTTCTAAATTTTCAGAACCATGGATGTATTAAATTTTATGGTGATGCCCCTACTTTTTTGTCTGGGGGAGACTCATTGCCTGCATGGATCTCTAGCAGTTGCTTTTTCTCCCTTGTGTGTGACAGATCAAAGTATTAAACTACAAAGACAGCTGACAGAGATTGTGTGCTGCAAAGCATGGTCCTCTCTCCATGTCCAGCTCCCTGCTTTTTAATGTTGGGCAGCTACTCTGTCTTGATGGATTTTGGTTCTTGGACTTTGAGTCTTCATGGGAGCTCTTGTGTATTTAAAAAGATTATCTTAGAATGGGTATTCATGAGTTTGGCTGTCCAGGGAGCCGTTTGATAGAGGCAGTTTAAGAGTTAACTGTGCTCTATGCAGTTGTGCTGTTTCCATGTATCTCCTTCAAGCCTTTAACTCCATAGCAACCACATGTGCCTCTCTCCTCTTCCCTGGCTCTCCTCACAGCCTGATTAATGTGCGCCAAAGGCGGGATGTTATTGAGTGATAAATTCTGTAGAGTTGGTTCCTCTCATGTTTTGCTGTGACCCATTTGCCCTCCTGGGATTACAGCTGACCCTCAAATTATGCAACTCTGGTATTTCTGAGGATGTTTCCCCCTGCTCCTATCTCATCTTGTAACCATGTCTACTATGGTTGTTTTGTAGTCATTTTCCTCAATGATGTGATTTTTCTTTTTCCAGGTAATTTACTGCAAGCAAGAAAAGTTATAAGTCTATTTTGACATGAAACTAAATTTATTCATATGCTCAATTTCTCTGTTTTTGCAAGAAAATGCATAGTTCAAGATATGCTTCTGAATTAATTACCTAGAGGAGGAGCAGGTAGCAAGTAAATCAGTTTTTTCCTTGTTGCATTTTTTTCCTCTATGTTTTTACCTAAATAGCAAGGTCTTTGCTTCTGTTTTGAATGAAACTGTTTGTGGAATGAGTTGTTTGCTGAGGTGGAGCTGAGTAACACTGACAGTCTCTAAGTGTTTCACTGTAAGAATGATCAGGTTACTTACCTGTACCTTCTTTTAAAACACAGATAAAAGCTGATGACCTGAGCTCTGATAGCTGAATATGGTTGTTCTTTTTCTCCCTTGCAAACAGGTAGCAAAATGTGTTAAAACAAAATACAAGTTAAACCAATTTTCTTGGCCATTGGGACTAGGCTGTGAGTTTTCATATGGCAAATTACCTCTGCTCATCTGAGAAACAGTAATTTCTTACGTGTGGTAGCTTAATTGTTCATAATTGGCCTGTCTGTACCCTGTGATTTCAAAGCACCAGATAGATGGAAAAGCTCAAATAGATCTTTAAACAGATGTGATCCAGCCAGCAGTGCTTTTTGCAGATAGATGGCATGCCAGATCTATGCAGATGTACAATATTTTTTCATTATCTGCTTTGGGCAGGATGGGGACAGAGAACACCAACTCTTGTAAGACCGCAAGACTCCACTTTACTTGCTGGAGACATCTGTCCTTTAGGGATTGCAAAAGAGCCAAGGAAACCTCATGGCATTTGTGGCCTTAAAAATAAAGCCACTGCAGGGTGAAACTGTGATTTTTTTTGCTCACCTTTAGTAAATTGTCATGCTGGTCTTTTGTAGCCTCAGTCATGAGAAAAAACTCAAAGAATCCCTTTTAGATTAAAAAATTACCACATACTGTGAGAATATTAGGGTTAATGTACTTAACCTTGACCTCATTCTGCCTTGGGTGTTGGAAGTGACCAATATGGCAAAGCAGAACTGTGGGTTAAATGGACCCTTGTTCTGACTTGGAGTGGCCTTATGTTTCTGTGGCATTGTCACCAAAACTGCTGGAAAAACAAAAACTCCCCAGCAACATTTTTTGAGGTAGAGAATCAAGGTATTACTTTATTCTGGCCAGGGTGCACAACAGAAATTGCTTTGTCCACACATTGCCTGGGTTACGCAGAGAAAATCATTCAATCACACATGATTTTTACTAGAGTTTTCAGATAGTTATACAGTCAAAACCCATAGGAATTCATTAGTTCAATGTTCACTGGTCCCAAGTTACAGAGACTTCAGTATTTGGTTTCCTACTGGTTAGCAATCCCTTCCCTTCAATGTTAATTAGGTTCTCATTCTCTTATCTCTCTTTTCCCAGACCAGGTGTCTCAGACCATGCCAGGGGTGAGGTTTGGAGCTGATAGTCCTTATATTTTGTTCTTCTGAGCTACTCCCAGTTTGTTAAGATGTTAAGTTCATAAGGCCTTAAGTGGTGAAATAGTTGTTTGAGGAGAAACTTCAATTCCCCTCCCCCTGGGCAAAGGTGAGCAAAACCCCTGACTAGACTTATAAAAAAAATTTTAAACTTGGTATAATTTCCAACAGGACTAGTGAGATATTTTTAAAATAGCTGACATTCAGTGAATAAAATTCTTTCCTTTTAACAACCATTCTTATGAGAGGCTCATGATCTATCCTCAACCCAGCCTTTTGCCTAAGTTGAATTCTTGCTCTGAGGATAATCTGGACTTCTGTATCATAGGATATGAACAAAGTAGTGTGCCAAGAGCAAGGCAAAGTGAAGGTACACTGGAGAATAAATAACATGTCCTTTTTGGTGGCTTGCTGTCTGGCCTGGCTGCTGTGCTCAGTGGAAGGGTGCTGGAATGCCAGGGAAGGTCTTTCTGAGAACAAGATCTCTTAAAAGAGGATGCAGACAGGTTAGAGAAATATCATACCTGATAGCTGTCATCTTCTGGATGCTGGGACAGCATCAAGATCTGACATTTGGAGTAAAAATTCCCTGACAACTTTTGGTTCAAAGCTATCTTCAGCTAAGTAAGGTTGTGTGGAGCAGTGTAGGGCCCTGTATTCAGTGTGCTGTTAGTGCCACTTCAGCCTGTGGTATGACAGTGCCTGCTCTCCCTTGAGAAGCCATGAGCAAGTGCAGAGCTTCCCAAAAACTGGCAAACCCAAAGGCTAGCACAGGGGGAGTGGGGAGGTGCCCTAGCCCCTGCCAGAACAGGAAGTGTTGAGACCTGGACAAGCAGAAAGTAAAAAAAAATGAAAAATAAAGCAAAACTAAAATCTCAAATGTGTCGAATTTCAATAAGTATTGAGCAGTCTCTTTCTTTGCTGGTAGCAGGAGGTTTATGACATTAATGCTGTCACAAATTGGTGACTGCCTACAATTGTCTTGCATTTCTCTGTGACTGTTTGGAGTCTACTGTACCCACAGGGATCAAAGAGCTTCAAGAAGAGAAGACACTTAGCATGAAAGAGTGCCAGAGATACTAGTTTAAACAGTTCTCATATCCTCTGCTCTAGAAGATAATGGTATAGTTATGTTCTTGCTGATTCATTATACTGTTTCCTCAGAGGAAGACAATTTTTCCCAATCTTTGATTTAGCAAGGGGTTTGGTTATTGAACACTGAGACTCCCAAGATTATAAGATGTGATCTTACAATGAGATTTGAGTGATTTAAAGAGTTACCATCCCTCAACAGAATCAAGATAAAGGTTTTTTTTCTGGGGCAACCTTGCCTTAACTCAGCATGAAGTCGAACAGATTCTAGTGTTGGCTAATTGACACCAGTGTAATGTTTAGACAACTTTCCTTTGTGTTTTCCAAACTGATCTGCCAAACACTGGTGGTGTCCAAAGTACAGTATCTGCCTGTAGATTCCTGCTGATCATTTAAATGAGTTTGTCAGTTTGATGTGGCTGCTTCTTGGTAACTCAGGGTGGCAGGGTTGAGAATGGTCCTTTGACTTCAAGTTTGGAAAGTGGTTTTTTAGCTGAACATTGGGTGTGGGAGAAAAACCATGAGAGTGCTGTTCCCTCTGGAATGTGACAACTGGTGCAGGAGTGTCCTGTACTGCATCTTCCTACGGACTACAACCTAAAACATGTTTTCAGTAAAATAAGAAAAGAAGAAATTTGTTTTGTTTGGGGAGTTTGGTGACTGGGAATCCTAAAAGCTGGATTTTATTGTCTACTTTTATTACTGTTGAACTAACTGATGCTTTGAGGGAAGTTAGAAAACCTTAGTGTTTTAGGAAGCATTCTCTTGCCATCTTGGGAGTGTTCAATACTTCATCTTCTCTTTATTTCTGGCTGTGAAGATGTCTGCATAAGAATGAGATATCTTGCTTTCAAGTCTGCCTACTTGCTCCAACTATGGCCAGCTTAATCTCAGATGTAAACAGCCTGAAGACTTGTTTCTTCAGGCTTTTTGAGAATAAACATTATTAATAAAGGGGGGATAAAAATGAGATTAAAAAAGCTTTCCAGGGAATGCACTGATATCATTCATGGTGCTGTTAATACTAATTTTGCAAAAGGGATATTTCTGCATTGCTGTGTGAAAGTCTGAGCTCTGGGGAAAGCCTGCCTTTAAGCTGCATCAGGACTTGCAGTACCTTCATTTCCCGGGTGGCACAGGGTTAGAGGTCGCACAGAGTTGATGTGACTCTCTTGTGGTTTGAACATGCTTGGGTTTTGCAAAGTTAATGGAGATTCTTCCTGGAGATCTGTGCATGTTGGAAGCCCTAATAGTTCAAGCTCTGAAGACTCAGCTGCATCATGCACTTTGCATTGTGCTGTATGACAGTTGATTTCTCCTGGCAGCTGGCCGAGCACCAGGCACTTACGTTTCAGCAGAAGGCTCACTGAATGAATGTACTTCTGCAAAACACATTCAGTTGGTGTCTTTTCTGGGGGAAATCTGTCAGAAACTTCTGAGCAGCTGTAGTTGCAGCTTGCATGTGGGGTAGGGATTGCCTGGTGGTAGGAGTGGGTGAAAAGGAGGCAATCACATATTATCTCTTGCATGTTTCAATAATAGTGGTGGTTGAATCTCTAAGTTTTGAATTCCTCTGTGCCAAATCATTGATATTGACAGGAGTCTTGTTAATCTCGACACTTGATGGAATTAATGATTTGTAGAAACTTAATGAGATGATTATTTGATGCTTATTCAGTCCTTTGGATTGCTTGAGTTTGCAGTGATTCTGCTGTAATGTCCAGCAGGTTCCCACTTGGTTGTGTCCAGGCATATCTGATTCTCCTTTGCTTGCACCAGTGTGTTTAGGAGTGAATGATGCTTACATGTGCTTTACTCAGCATTATGTGCTAAGACTGTCACCCTGTGGTCCTTTTGTTTCCTAAAGGTGACCCATCTTGTCCTGTTCCCTAGGGTTCACACTCATCCTGGCTGTAATAAACTACAGCTGTTTTATTCGGATGATCTGTCAACAAGAGGTATCACTGACATAAAGAAGGTTAATAGCAGCAAGAGATGGAAAATGGACATGAAAATAAAATGTTTTCAGGTAGCTTTTAGCAATTCTCTTGTGATCCTAAGTGTTGATCTTGAGTGCACAGAAACGATAGCGTGTACTGAGACAACTTTTGCTACATGGGGAAATGCAAAAATGACCTGTCTGCAGGGTGAATTGGGGGGAAGGCCTGAATCCTGGAGGCTAACATGAGATTCTTGTTTCCATAGTCGGAAGGTGTTGGGTCAATTGGCTTTTGAACGCTTGGCTGCTGTTTATGCAACAGATCTGCACAGAGTTCTTTAGAGACATATCCACATCCTTCCTAAAGAGAGATGGACAGATTCAGAGTAACTCAAACTGTTGTTTATATTGCTTTTGGAGGTTGTTTGTTTGGTTTGTTGTTGTTGTGTTTTGTTTGTTTTTTTTTTTTAGCCTGGTACAAGACACACTTGAGTGTGCACATGCATGCATATATGGGGTCATTGAACCCACAGCCCTCTGCTTGGAGTGATGGTGCAGATGCCAAAGCCCAGGTGAAAGAGTAGCTCTGGGCACCCATTGATCACCACCTAAACCCAAACCCTGTGCTTTACTGATCCTGTCTTTTGCTGGTGGTGATTCTATACACTGGTGGTGGTTGAGGGGAGGGGGTTTTATGGAAGAGCTCAGTTCCTCCTCTGGGTCCCTGAAGCAACTGGAGCTTGGGAACATATTCCTGGGCACATGCTGGCTGGTCCTTGCTTGTCTGGCTCTTCATTGACCCAGCTGAGTTCCATTCCTTAGAGTGGGGATAAGGCTGTGTCATTCCTGTTTGATGGAGCAATGGCAGAAAATGAGATCTCTGCAAGCACAGTTCACACTGTATTGTTGGTGAGTGCCTTTTTGAGGAGGTGATGACTCCCTGCCCTGTCCCATTCTTCCACAGCCCTTCATACACACTCCAATCCTTAGGACAATGGTAAGGCATGAGGGAAAGTGATTAATTTCCTGCCAGGTGGGGAGGTTGTTTTTCCCAGAAAACTTTGTAAAGTCTTGCAGCCTTCACATGGTATCCAAAGCTTTGAGGGAATGGATGCTTCCATTGGTGTGGATAGCATTGTATGGTGCCTTATGCACTGAGCCTGGAATTAGAGCAGCCAGGGACCCAAACTAGTTCATGAAGGTTTCTGAGAATTTGTTTCTCTTGCTGCTGTGCTATTATGCAGTCAGGAGCAGGTCTTGCCTCCTATTCAGCTTCCTCCTTTGGAAAAAGAATAAATGCAAATGGATTGTGTCTCCTTGCTGCTCAGGGAAGTTGAATGTTTTGGTAATGAGACATCAGCCATGTATGATCCTGGGATTTCTGATTTTTAAGCTGTATCATTTAAAAAAAAGAAAGACACCTGTGGGAAGATTTATGGTTTGCAGTCCTCCTTACTGTGAAGAGGTTATAACTTTTTTCCTCTTAGTATTGTCCTGCAGTTGATTTTTGAGCCAGGTGGGGAGGATTTTCTGAGTTGTTATTTTTTTTACTTTTTTTATTTTTTCCTTCTCATTAAAAATAAGCTTTTCTTCTGCAGGGCAGGGGGCCTTTAAAAGACTGGATTGGTAAAAATACACTGATTTCACCAACCATTCATTACTCCCATGGGTTTGAGTTGTTTGCTGTTTCTTATTTCTTTTTCTTAAATTCTTTGACCAATTCGACTAAAATTGTTTTGGGAAAGAAAGTGTGAAGAAACTAAAGTTCCCTTGAAATGCCATAGCTTTTCTAGTGTATTTTTTTGGTGTGATTTATTTTCTTTTTGTGTGTGCTTTATTTATGGTTGTTTTCCTAAAAATAATATTTAAGAAAGGTGTTCTTTTGTATTTAGTTGTGGGGAACCACTTTGGTTTTTCAGGTCTGGAATAAGAACAAAATGTTTAGATCAAAAGGGCAGTTAAATGTTTGCTTTTGGTCAAAGAAACACGCTATTAGAAAGATGTTTGGAAGGAAAATTATTGACAAGCTCTAATATTTAGGTACTGAAATGTTTCTAAGTGCTTCCTGTGCTTTGTAACTCCTCCCATTTATTGATAACTTGAACTTTCTCTAACCTTACCTCTTCCAGCAGTTTGTCTGGCAGTACACTCTATGTTGAATCCCTTTCAGAAATCCTTCACATATAACTTAGGTTTGGGCAGATATATTTGTAAAGAATTACAACAAAGAACCTGAAAGCAGAATGAAAAGTGCTGTCCCATTTTCACTCCATTACATTTGGCAGTGTTTCCAAGCCATGTATTTACTAAGCTTCAGCAAAACTTGGATTATTTGAATCTAGTGTTTATCTGGGAGTTTTTTCATGGGCTGGATTTTAGTTCTCTTGGTTACAAGGTGGTACATGACAGTACTAGCATTCCCATCCTGCAGAATAACACATTCAGGAATATTACGATCAGTTTTGTAGAAGGCTCCATGACAGGAACATTTCTTAAATGGAGAAGTTAAAAGGTGGTAGCCACACTGTGCTTCCATCTGACTGTCTGTGTGCTGCCAGCTGAGGCTGCTGTGTTTGGCTGTGCTGCAGCTGCTCCCATGGCCTCCCCTGGGCCAGCACTGCCGAGGAGCTGATCCATCAGATGGGGGACTCAAAGACTCCAAGCTTGTCTGTGCAGTTTTCAGCTATCTTTTCCTCCCCCAGAATTCATCACCCATTTTATCAGGGTTGGCACAAGGTTTGCTGTGGGAATGAGCAGCTGGGGGTGGTCAAGTGGCATATGACTACTGTTTCTGGCAGCAGCTTGGGTCTGTGCTGCATCAGAGTGGTTGCATAACCAGCCCTTGGTTTATTTCTGCACTGACCAGCCATTTGGGCTGTCTAGTTATGGTGTACTTACATTTCAGAACTTACTCTTCCTGTCAGCCTTTATAGATCTATATAGCCTATAGATGTAATGCTTTTTCAGCCAAAGCATCTCTGGATGAGACTGCCCTGATGTTCCCCACTGACCAGGATCATGCTATGTCTCAAAAGGTGGCATTCTCTAAGTGCTAGGTAGCCAAGAGCTGATGGAGAAATGTGAAAAATGAAACCATTCCTGACACTTCAGGTTTCATTGTAGGTTGGAAGGATTGGAGTCTTTCAAGCCAAAATGCTGCTGCATTGTGTTCTGTGTTTGTTTGAAGTTTGGAGCACTCATGAAAATTGTTTACAAGTAATTTCGATGTCATTACTTGAATTTCTGGTCACCACAGGTAGTTTTTTACAGTACTCAGCCTGCCTGTCATGATCCAGCACAGACTGCAAGGAAAACCAGTAAAACACTCGGCGTTTGAGGGTAAGAATTTAGCAGCTGTGATGGTCAGAGCTGTTTAAGTGCAGATCAGCTCTTTAGATTTCACTAAGTGATGCTCTGGGTTTACACGGCTGCTCAGTGGCTGCAGATTTGCTTCTGCTTCTACTTTTTTAACATGTGTAATGGGGCTGATGAGTTTCCTTTTGTTTTTTTATGCCTTTTCAGGTATTTTTTTGCTTTCCCAGCCTCATGAGGATCTACTTCCTGACCTTTCTTGGGCAGGAGGATTATATGACTGCTGTTATTTTAGCTGGACGTGGAACCAAGTAGTCCTACTTAGAGCTGTATGGCTGTCAGGTGGGAAAGCTTGGTCTGAAAAGGTGTAAATACTGCTCCCTCCTGTGTTTCAAAAACTATAAAGTCCTTTCCAGACTGACTAAATGTTCTGTATTTCAGGCAGTGCTGTGGAAATGGATCCATTTGGCATTATGCATTAGTTGGTCTATTAACAGATGTGGGCTATTGAATGCTGACTACATTTCCTTCCAGTGAATCATGGGGGCCTTTAGCTTGCTGCTCTGTTACTCATTTGGGATTTAAGGGTTGGTTATAAATACGGGGTCCAATATTAGATGGATTGGTGAGTCTCCTAGGAGATGGGTGCCAGTGCTGGCATGTAGAGAGGGATTACTTGAGAAGCTTTATTTTGCTTTCATCCTGCAGGGAGATGTTGCCCTGAATCTGATGTGGCTTCAGGTGGTCATAAAGCCTAGGTGCTTTATCCTGAGACAGGCAATATTCTTGGCAGAACTGTGGTCAGTGACTGGAAGCTTTAGGAAGTTAGTTAATTAAAACACTTCTTTTGCAAACTGTTTGGCAGCAGACTGGCTACCAGTAAGTGAACTGTGTAGCACTAAATGTGACTAAAAGTTAAACAAAAAAACCCCTGTACATTCCTTCACACACATCCATCCTCATAGGTGTGGGTTAATAAAAACTGTGCAAGAAAATGAAGGTCATAAGGGCACATTTGGAAGTCAGGGTTAATTTTGTTCAGCTGTGTTAACAAAACTGACTGTTATAATCTATTTAATGATTTGGGTTTGTGTTTCTTTTAAAAAGACTTGGTTTAGGCAGGGTTAGATATAAAAAGTCTCAGAAATATGGAATGGGGGGTGTGATGTTAAAATGCTTTGAGTGGCAAGGCTGTTTTAGGAGATTCCTGTGCTTTTTGAAATCCCCATCTCTGGGTGTTGTTCCTCTCAGTGGTGTTAATGTCACTGTTTATGGGACTGTAGTTGTCACAAATTGGTGACGCTCAAAAGATCAAAAGCAAAACTTGAGGGGAGGATGAGTGGAACCTAAACCTGAACTTGCTCCCGGGAATGTCTTTGGGAATGGTAGGTTACCTTGAAGAGGGTGGGAGTGAGCACAGTGGGATCTCTTGAGTGGGATTTGCAGCCAGAGAGGTTTCAAGGTATAATTGTGCCCTTATGCATCCCTAAAGCATTAGGGCTACAGAGAAGTCGTGCTTCTGTCAGGGGTCAGTTTTGTTGTCAGTGTGACCTGGAAGTGGAAAGAGAGAAATAGTAAATGTGTACCAAATTGTAGAAATCACTTGTCTTTGCTGAACCAATGTATTCTGTTTGACCCTTCTGAAGTACTGCTCTCTGCTCTGAGGGAGGTGCTTGGGGGAGTTTTGGGTTCAGGCAGGCAGGAGGCTTGCAGGTTTGATATGAAGGCTGCAGGAGCCTCTGCCTTTTCTGTTCTGCTGGGACTATCCTGGTACTTTCCTCTGGTGAGGTAAGTGGAGGGATGTGAGCATAAGGAACAGAAGTGGGGGTGTGACTTGGGGGCTGAGCAAAGCATATGAACAAAGAATTTTCTTAAAGGGGGAGGTGATGAATGGTTTTTTGTTTTTTTCTCTGTGGAAAGGTGTTGGGGGTTATCTCCCCTAATCATTAGGGAGGGACTGGGGATATGGGTTGTTTCAGGAGCAAAGGAAGGACTGGCTGTGTTCTCTGAACTGACCAAGTTCTTAGGCTTTTCCATGTTCTTTCTGAATTAATAGTGAGTGTGAGGACAGTGGTCAATAGCAATTCTGTTTCTCCAATGGTGTGGAGCCCTGGGAGGGATACGGATCAGTGTGAGTTTTCCCTGAGAGGCCTGCAGAGGGACTGGAACCTGGGAGTGCTCAGGAAAGTGTCCTCTCTTGAAGCTAAAGCAGCATCATTTTTATGGCACTAGATTTCTTTCTGGTATATCTTTCTGAATATCTCCAGAGTATGTTGTTGATATACATTGCAGTAACTCTCGTTAAAGTCAGAGACACCTTTAATAGAGATTCAAATTGCTCAACTGTGACATATAAACTGCAACAGCAGCCCACAATAGATATGTTTATGTGACTAGAGCCATCTGACTAATTCATAGCAATTAACTTATTTTGTAAATTGAACATGTTTTTCTACTTGCATATTGTTCATTGGCAATTTGGGATTTTTTTCAGGTTTACTCATTCTTCAGAATTATCTCCTATGTATCTCCTATGACTAATTCTTTGTCCACAGCTGACTCATGAACTCCTTCATACAAGCATTTTATGTGCCAGTTAATTTGAATTAGCCTCACAGGTCATTTAGCATTGGTTTGGTGTCCAATTGGAAAAGTCCAAATGTTGGGATCAGGGTCCTTGAGCAAAGGTCAGAACAATTGGATGGAACTGTGCTCCACTATTTGTATAAATTTTCTCTTTCTGTGAACCTTTAGACAGAAGTGTGCTCATTGGAAGTGTTCTAAGAAAGGTTACATCAAAGGATGCCAGAGTAAGACCAGGGCCAGACTGTAGGTTGTCTGGAGAGACAGGATAATACTGCTGAAGCAAATCTTTACCAGTCCATTGATTTTCTGTTCATCTACCAATCCATAGATTTTCTGATGGCTCATCAAGATTGGTAAAAGCCGTTCTTCAGCAACAGCTTATTCAACCTTCCCTTTTGCTGCCTGAGCAGGTTTGACTGTAGGCACAGGCATGGGATCTGATGTTGTCAAGTTACGCCACTGTTTTCACTTGGTACCTCTCATCTGAGTCTTCAGTGCTGAATGATCCTCCCCCTGTGCTGCTGCTGAACTCTGGAGAGACAAGCACCAGAGTTAGCCAGAGCCAGGAGCTTCTCTGTCATCCTTCCTTCAGTGTGGGGCTATGCCTGTAGCAGGGAGCAGGAGTGGATGTGTGAGATCTCGTTTGCTCCTCACTCAGCCTGGCAGTCTGCTCAGAAGATGTGGCAGGTATGCTGTCATCTGCAAATCCGGCACTGGTTGGGTTTCACTTCTTGGCACATTCATTTGGAAATTATTTCAATCTGTGGATATGTCTGTGGGGCTCAGGAAGACTCTTTATTTTTGCTGTAATGAGCATGTCCTCTGGCAGAGGGGCAGAACAAGCAGCTCAGAGAAGGGAATTGTAAGAGCTGCAGAAATTGTTCCAGCTCTTCTCTCAGTGCCTGTTTACTCATTTGTAGTCTGTTTAACTGATGCATAAACTGACTATGGGACAGGTCACCCACACCTCAGCAATTACAGCATCCCAGCTAAAGAGTCCTTAGTCAATACACTTGGTTCTGTTTGTGTCTGGTATTGGAAAAAATGTTTCTTGGCCTCTGACCCTGCTGAAGGTTCCTGCTGGTCTGGCTGGGGTTGTGCCTTGTCATGGCCCTGCCTGGCAGAGCCTTGCTGATGCATGTTTGGAAGGAATTGTGTCTTGAGAAGAGGGAGGTGGCTGATAATAGCTAAACCAACTGTGTTGGTGAAAATGAAATCCTCCCTGCTTGCAAACAGATCTGAAATACTTTTATCAGTGTACTCTGGAATTGTAAGAGTGAGCTGATTTCCAAAATGACAGGCAGTGGAGGTGGCTCAGCATGGAGAAAAGACTCATCCTTACCCTGTGTTATAGGCTGAGCCTGCCTGGATCTGCAAGTTGCTGCTGGTGGCTTGCATGTTTTCCCCTTCATCAGTCTCATCTGTCATGGGTTTCTAGTGCTGTGGGAGCAGTGTGGCAAGCAGAGGTCGGTTAAGCTACGTCAGAGCTTTTTGTTATTGAAAGCACGTTCAGTCTGTGGATGTTAGTCAAAGGTAAATTAGAATGCAATTGATACATGCATATAACATGCATATTAATTTTAAATGTGTTTATTGCAATTAGTACTATTAAAATGAATGCCAGAGGAAACAGGGAATGATTAACCTCACGTAAGCTTTGTTGTAATTTGTTTAAAAAGTTCAAATTTAAAATGAGACAATCAAAATGTTGCTGGTTGATAAGGGGAGAAGACAGAGGGGGATGTGTTGAGGATAGTTTCCCAGTAAGCTCATACATAGTCCTTGCCACTCTCCTCTGGCTTGCCTGGGTAACTCCTCCTCTGCTGTCTTCTCTTGCTCCTGATTAAGGCTTTAGGTTTGGATCTGAAAGATTTGTGGTGCAGAAGCTCTTCTTCTTTGTGATACTCTCTCATTTGCTCAGTCTATTGTCTTTGTTTTAGAGGGTCTTTGTGGAGCTGGTGGGAGAAGCATCAGGGAGAAGCCAAGCAGGGCCTTGTGTTCCGAAGAACCCCAGAGGATGAAGTCCCCTCTGGTCATTTATGGAATTGGGGTCTCTGCAGGCAATACGTGGCTGTGATCTCATGTAGCAGGGCAAGAGGAGGCTGAAATGTTTGAAGCTTAGACTGGCTATTGGAACTGTTGATTAGAGTATTCTGCTGGAAGTATGAGAGTCATCTCTGGTGTCCCAGTAATTACATACCCAGACCTTGTGTTGCTTGTGTTAAAAACTTTGTTTTCTCTCATGCAACTGGTGTTCCCCAGTGGGTACTGTTCCAGAAAAATCGATTTGTGAGGCTTCCAGAGATGTGCTGAACAGAGCTAGGGCTTAGCCAGCGAGTGAAGTCCTGGAAGAGGACTAGGCGACACTGGTGAGATTTCTGTCCCTGGGAATCTATTTGGACTGTGAGGTTAACTATGTCTTCTGTAAATGCCAAAAGCAGTTGGTTGTTTCATCCCTTCTGTAGCCTGTGTGGTCTCACTTAACCCTAGGGATTAGGCAAAGAAAAGCTGAAGAACTGATGTAGAGATCTAGCAGAAACTTGCCTCAGCCAAGTGCTGTGGGTGACTCACTGCATCCCTCCTCCTCTCTGCCAGCCTCTGCTGCCTACATAGATTCAGTTCTGCTGATGTATTCTCATCCTGGTAAACTGAATTCGTGGTGGAGATTGTTCTAGTCCACCTGGTTAATAATAAATACACTAATAAAGCTCATCACCACTTCAGCATTGTTATGTAAGTATAAATCTGTAAGTGGATCGGGCTTTGTTCCATGAAAAAAGAACAGATACAAGAGTAGAAATTAAAGAGGCTGCCTTGGCTGCTGTGTGAAAGTAGGGCTGCAGTACAGCTGTGGTCCCTACTGTTCAAATGACATAACTTTGATGTTTCCTCCTTCTTTCATCAAGAACTTCTGGTTTCTATGAAGACTGATTATGTGTTTCTGGGTGTGCATGTCCTGTGCAGAGACCTAGTTATGAGAGAATTGGGAGCTGCCAATGTTGATGCTCTTATAGAGAGGTCATAGTGGAGTGATACTGGAAAGATTTTTTTCCCACATACAAAGTGCTTTTTGTACATGAGCTTGTGCCTCTGCAAAATGGTGTGCACATGTGTGGACTGAACCAGCTGTAGGGCTTTCTCTGCTGTACCCGTTCAGATAATGCAGCCACATCCCAAATATGACCAGGCCTGTCCTCTTTCTGCTTCTCACCTCTGAAAAGCTGTGCTAATCTCTGTGCAACTCTAAAGAAATGATGGGTAAGCATGTGCTTGGTTTTTTCTGCTTAATTCTTCTGTATGGAGGATGACTGAATGACAGCTTGGAAGAAGGATGTATTTTCTTTCATGTGCCTCTTTGTTTTCATAAATAGAACATATCTCTTCAATAATGATGGTAATGAACTAATTAAGAGAAGCCCTCAGCAAACCATCCATGGACTGTATCTTGGGTAAAGGGCCTTGGAATCCCATCCTGCAGTTTAATTAATCCAAGATCTTGGTGTCTAGTATTAGTTGGATCTTCACAAATGCTCTTTGTCTTCTCTACAGCCTGTTGAAAGGAAAAGGTTGATGTATTTGGAGAAGAAATGTTTCAACTAGCCTGTCTCTACAGACTTCGAAGGTAGACATGTTCTTCAGGGTTTGCCAACCTGATATCCCCTGTGACAGAGGCCAGAGGTTTACTCTGATTTCTGCCTCTACCGCAGAATGGTTAAGCTTTATTTGTAGTCTAAAAGCAGTGACAGCATGTGGCTTCATTAGAGCCTGCTGTTCTTGATTACATGACGGCATGTCCCCGTCTCTGTTTTGGTCACAAGCTGTGATACCTTTCGTTTTGCTGGGGGGCAGCTCGTGGGGAATACATTTTGCTTCCAGGACAGTGTAAATAGTTTTGTAGCCAGCACTGTGCCTGTATGAACTTAATGGCTGTCCTAGTTTTGGAAGACATTCGTGTATAATGGCCAGCCTTCCAGACATCAGCTACTAATAATAACAACTCATGTAGGAAAAACCAATGTGTAGGAAATCCATTTGATAATGACTGCATGATGCTGTTGAAAAACATCACTTTTCCAAATAACATTTGTCTGCTTGTTATCCATCATTTTCCTTCAGCATCCCAGGAGATCTGCTTTCTTCATCCTGGGGCTTCCTTGGTATATTCATTTTACAGGGGAAAACAGAGGTCATTCAATACAAGACCCTTGAACCAATTTTTCTGAATTTGCTGAGGACACTGCCTATGAGTCATGGATAAACATTTGTAAATCTTTTTGAGATTCTTGGGGAAGAGGCATTTGGGAAGAGGCAGTTGTAGGTGTGTGCTGTTCCTTTGCTGCATTAAGCTGCCTTGGCAGCTGTGGAGCTTGTACCTGTGTAAACAGATGCATGTGTCCAGTTTTGCGACCTGTGTTCTGGTGCTTCAGGTTTAGGCTCTGACAGAGGCTCAACTGATTTCACAAGCAAGGTAACCCTCTGTGTGCTTCAAAATGGTCAGTGGCTGGGTTAGGGCATGAACTATTGTCCACAGACTCTGAGTGCTACACAAATACCCAAGGAAGGATCTGTTGTTCTTTGAACATCAGCCTCTGTCTGGCACTTTTCCAGGGAGATAACTTATTTTCATGCTTATAGGGTATACTAATCCTTTTTGCTTTTTTTCCCCCTTTTTCTTTTTTTTTTTGCTTTTCCTTTTTTCTCTTTTTCAAATTTTGTCTGAAGGCACATAAGCTGGTTTCAGCCAAGCTTAACAAAAAGGTAGAGGCCTTGATGTTAGGAGGCCTTTTAAGTTTCAGTTTCTAAGGTGTCCAGAGAAGGGAAAGACACCTTTGAACTGGGATGGCAGCTCAGGTCATGGTAGGGGAACCCACATATGGACCTCAGTGACTGGGAAACCACTCTGCACTGGGCAGTGTGAAACAGTGGGAAGTAGGGAGCAGATGTTTATCCTGCCCTTGGCTTCTTTCTTAGCACTCTGGGGTCAGTTCTCCACTCTTACAACTGGATGGTGGGAGCTGGTTATGTTGGGAGCCTGAAGCTTGCAGATCTCTCATTCACAGGAGTATTTTACGAGTCTGAATAGAAGAGAACCCAAGGCTGTGGGTGGAAAGCTGGCAAAACACAGCTTTGTGCTCGGGGAGCGACTGGCACAGGGCAGAAGGTGGGTGGTGAGAATCCCAAAGAAGGGGTCTTCCAAGGAGCAGGCAGTGATGGCCCTGACACGCTCGCCGGGGTTCATCACAGGGTTAAGCCTGTGATGGAGGTGTTGGAGCTGGGGTGTCTGCAGTGAAAGAATTCCTGCTGTTTAGGGGCACAGCAGAAGGTGGAAGTGTTGGCTGCTGCCCCAGTCCATTGCTGGAATATGGATAGCTTGGAAGAGAGGACAAGGTGGTGAAGTGGGAGCTCTCTGTGCTTTGAAGAACAGCACACATCAACTTCCAGCCAGCTGTGGGCTTTATCTCACTGATGACTCACTGTGCTGCTAAAGAGGAGCTTGTAGTTTTAATCTTGGGAACAGTAACAGTGTGTTGTGTGATTCCTAATGACCACTGCTGAACCTGGAAGTAAATCCTGAGATCTGCTTTGGCCAGATTCTTCTATTGGCATGGCTGGTAATTAGCTCAGAAATTACTGTTGGGGTGGCAGGGAAGGGAGAAGGATAACAGTGTGAGATCCAGAATCACAAAGTTCTGTTTTTGTAGCCATCCAGACAATGCAACAATTGTTAATGTTCACTTTGAACGCACAAACCCTGTTTTTGTGGTTTAAAAGGGATATTGTCAGCTATTTATTTATTGTTTTTAATTTCTTTTTTGCTCTTTGCAATATACCCCAGAGATTCTTGAATTGCATTTCTTTCCCCAACAATTTTTTGTCCTATTCTATTTCACAAAAGACAGCAGGAATTTTTCTCTCCTTTTTTTTTTTTCTCTTTTCTTTCTTTTTTTTTCTTTCCCCTTTTTGTCAGGTCTCATGTATAGTTTCTATTGGCAATTTAACCACTTCATTGTGCTACCCCTGAGGTAGCTGCATAGGAAATAAATTTTGACTAACTGAAAGGAACTGTAAGAGAATATAATATTTTCCTTTCAAAATGAAAATGTACCGGAAATTTCTGGATCCTTGAAAGTTGGAGTGCATCAAATCCTGTATATCTTTAATAAGCTGGACTATAGGCTAAAGAAAAATACCCTGCAATTTGGTCTGAAATCGCGTATTTAGCAAACAATGCCTTACATGATCTAAATAAGCAAGTGCTATGCAGTGGACTTAAAAATGCAGACTCTCCCCTGCTTTGTGATTTTCATCAGTTATCAAAAGCATCAGTCCACATTGTGAGCTTGCTGCTGGGTTCTTGTAATGAGAGCTGAGTATGAGCTATAGAAATGTAAATGGAGCAATCTGAACCTGCATCTTTGCTTTTCCTACTTCTGCAACTTCTGTAATGGGACTGAAGGGAAATAAATCAGCTTAAAAAAACCCCCACCAAACATCCCATTTCATTGCTTTTCTGAAAGCTTGTATGCTAGGTTTTGGTAAAAGCTAATTTTTCCACCAAATTTTAAACCCTTGGCAAGAATGAAGATGAGGCTTTGCAGTGGGAACAGGAGTAAGTGATCTTTATCTGTGACAGTGTTGATGGATGCTGTTATCAGTCTAGATGGTGAATGTTGCCAGGGTGAGCAAATGATATACTGATTTTAATACTTCATCCCAGTAGTCCAGAGAAAAATACTTAATTCAGGAGGGAAAGGAGAGAAGGAGACCCAGATTGAAATGCAAATGTGTTCATTGAGGGAAAGAAAAAATAGTATTTAGCATTGAACAGCCCTCTAACCTGTATGGATTTGCTTCTCTAGGCCTGGGCTTGGACATGCAGACAGGCCATGGCAGGAGAAGCTGAGTTTGTTAGAATGGAGCTACTCAGTGGTGGCTGGACTCCAGGGCTGTCAGTCCTTTTGGGTTTTTTTTTTTGCTAGTCATTGTGTTTCTTTGGAAAGGGGGAAAGGGATCCATGTGTAACACCAAGGCTTCTTGTTGCAAGCAGAGTACAGTGGAAGGCAGAGAGGTGGCCATGGTGACAGTAACTCCTTCCTCTTTATCTGGACAAAGATGCAGATTGATATGCTCCTCCTCAGCTTGCAAAGGTGAGACTGAAGCCAGCCTGGGGAGCACATCTAATTGCATAAGGGTGGCATGTAACAAACCCCGCTCCTTATTGATAGGAGGAAAGTTTAAGTCTCTTTAAACTTCATTAAACTCTCTGTAGTAATTAACCACTGTGCAAAGTAGCATTCTCTGCAGTGCTGTTAGCACTGCCTGGCCAAACCTTATTGATTAATCCAGACCTAAAGTCAGGCTGCTGGAGAGAAAAAACTTGCAGAGAACATACTTCTACTTTCTCTCTTGTTGGGAGGGGACCAGGTAATTTGTTTTTAAGGGAGCAGTGTCTGGTTATTAGAGTTTCTTCCATGTTTTGCTTCTTGTAAAGTCAGGAGACTGAAGCCAAGGAGATTTTCCCTCTGCTGTGAGTGACTGGGGCTGAATGTGACAATGGCTGTTTGGGACCAGGCTAGAGACTTTCTAATTTAGCTTTATTGCTGCAGGGGTGATGGATAAGCAAGAAACAAGTGAAAGGAATGGAGAAAATTGTATTGTTTAGTGGGCTTTTGGCCATCCTTGTATTAATTTTTTGTTGGAATCCATTTCTGTTCAAAAGATCTGAATAGTAAAAATGGGCACAGTCGAGGGAGGAAAGGGGTAATAGATGCACAGGAAGGGCACTGATGGGGCCGGAAGGTATTTAGCACAAGCAGCTTGGCTCCTAGATGCCTTTTCCATCGGTTTGTGTTAAATTTTGCTTTTCACCTACCTTTAGCACAGGCTGTCTGTAAGCGAACATTAAAGTGAGCACAGCACCCTCTAATTCTGCAGATCCACTTTTCCAGGTGTGCCCTTGAGCCCCTTTCCTCGGGCGTGGTTGGCTGCTGCGAGCTGTGCCGAGCTGCTGGAGCTGTGCCGAGCTGCTGGAGCTGCCGGGAGAAGCCGGGCCCTGCTGGCCCATCCATCCATCCATCCATCCCCGCTGTCAGCCGCAGCACGGAGCGCCTGGGAAAGCGGCTCCTGCTGGGGAGGATACACCGCTGGTGCCCTCTCCTGGAGACACAGCCGCTCTCTGCTAAGCCCCTGAGAGCATCCCCTGCCTCCTCTTGGCGATTCGCGGCTTGGAAACCGAGGCATGGCCGTGGGGGACTGTGGTGGGGTATCAGAAGAATGAAGCGTGCAGTCCCGTCCCTTGTGACAAATACCAGAGAAATGCTTCAGAGAAATGCTTGGCATCAGTGTGATAATGCACGCTGCAGGGAAGTTTCCTCTTTACCCTGTGTTGTTTACAGGCCCAGCAGCATGATGCTTTAGGTCTGTATGTCATGCTATAACCTGGCAGTGGCGTTCTGATGTGATAGTGAAGGTTTGTGTGGCTTTCTGGGGCTGTGCTGTGCCAGGAGATAGCCCGTGTAGGATGCGGGCTATGCTCTGTGCTCTGCTTTGGGGGTCAGGAGCCTGGGGACTGTAGAGCTGAGACGTTGTTTGCTTTTTTTTTTTGTTCTCAGCAGCCAGGAAGATGGTGGGAATTTGGCTGCCAGAAATTCTCAAAGTCAAATTACACCATTGAAGGTTGAAACTGAGGGATAGTTTCCCCCTTAGGAGCGTACACCGCGGAAACACAACCCATATGTGGAAGTTGCTACCTTGGACCCCAGGTCTGTGTTCTGGATTTTATGTCTCCCTTTAAAAGGCCCCTTTTGCACTATCTGTGAAGTCTTTACAAACCCAAGGACATTCAGCTTAAGGCAGTACACGCTGCCACACCTCCTTGGCAGATAAATGCAGTGCATATGTTTGTGAAGCGGGTATGGCAGCGTTTCCAAGTTTCTCCTGGTGCTGTAGGAAAGGCTGTGTGAGAGGCAGGCAAGGTGTAAGAAAGAGCCAGTGGTGCATTATGGAAAACAAACAAATGGCAGGTTGAGGGAAGCCATCAGCCACCTGGCAAGGCCTGTGTTCATTTAGTCTATTGGGATGCTGAATTTCTAAAACTTAGAAGTCCGCGATAATACTGAGTCTCTCTGTATTGCCAGCCAGCTGGATACAGTTGCTGTGATACTCCCCTTATTTGCAAGAAAACTGAGTTTCCAGGATCTGCTGAACTTTGAAATATCAGCAGAAGCCAAAAATGTTTTGCTAGAGTGGGCTTTGTGATAGACCTGGGGCAATTTGAATATTGCACTTCAAATTCTGTAGATCCCTTGTCAAATACTTAGTTTTGCTAGAAATTAGCTGCTTTCCCCCTTTTGTTTTAGTTTTTTTCCTTATTTCTCCTGATTTTTTTAAACCCCCTGTTTTTCTCGTCTGGAATTAGAACCTTTAATTTTAGCCAAGTTTTTGTGTGTATTTATAAGGGTATATTTTATACATCTTGAATATATTCTGTTTCAGAATAAATTTTATTCTCATCCTTTTGCTATCAGGAGTGTCTGGAAAAGGAGAGAAAGTGGGAGGGACGGGGCTTCGAGGCATATTTTGTTTTAAATCACTGATTTCTAGAGAGATTTCCCCTGTCTTAAACTATGTTGGTGGAAAGTCATAGCAATCATTTACTCTTAGAGTAGTCTGACTCTTGGGACAAACCTCTAGAGTACACCTGAACTTCCTATATTGAATTCTCCTTGCAGAATATTGATCCTGTTTTCTGGGTTACAAAAGAGAGATTTGGGCTTACATGTTACATTTGTCCTTTATTAAATCTTCTTAGTTAGGGCTGTATTTCATTTGTTCTGGAAGGAGCTGAGGAACCTTAATTTGAGTTGTAAAGCCATGACAGCACTCAGAGAAACAGGTTTTTCTCTCATTAGGACCAGGTTGTTGGAACCAGAGAGTACAAGGTGGAAAGCAAACATGGTCTGCTCTGACAGTGGGGTGAAGCAATGCCTGGAAAGGGCCTCAGTTGTGCTGGAGCTCAGCATCTCCCAGAGGTCTCTGAGATATATCCAGCATGACTCAGATGTGCAGCTGTGGTTGAAACATTCAATTTGGAAGACTTGCTTCCAGAAGAAAGCCTGGGCTGTAGGCATGTGGCTTTGTTTGAGGTCTGGCTCTCTCTTGTCAGGAGAGGCAATCCTGCCTTTGGGAGTGAAGGTAGTTTCAGATATGATGAAGTGTGTGTGCATGGGGAAGGAAATAACTTACATTGCCATTGCTGGTTTTGATGATTAGTTTCCCTATTTAGTGGTCTGTAACCTGACTAATACAAACTTTTATGGCTTGGCCAGTCCAGTGCTGCTGTCAGTGTCTGCTTTCCAGCCTCATTCAAGCATCCTCCTGGCTTTATGTAATCCCCAGCACAGGTAAGGAGGTGTCTTCACTGCTGTTGAAAGCTTGAGAGCTGGTGTTGAATGCTTGAGCAAGATCCCTTTTGCAAAACTAACCCCTGTCAATAATTTATAAGCACTAGGAAGATCTCATCTAGAAAATGATGTATAATTCTTGTCAGCCATGTTCAAGGAAGAAGAATTGAAAATGAAACAAGACAGGCAGAGATGGGCTAGTGAGGTGACTGGGGAAAAGAGATCCCCTCTCACGAATGGAGACTAAAAGCTTGTAAAACTGGTGGAAATGATGACAGAGATGGGAAGGAAGTGCCTGTTCTTTCTAAATACGTTCAGGTCACAAATCGCAGGGAGGAAGAAGGGTGAATGAAAACAGAGGGCAGTGTTGTTTCAGGAACAATCAGCTGTTAACTCAGTGAATGAGCTGAAGGTAAAATGGAGAAAAATTGCAGAGCAATGAGGCTGGGTAGTGGCCTTCTCAGAGGTACCAGGAAGGAAATGGAGCATTTTACTAATGAGAGGTTGTTGCTGATGATACTTGGAAGGCTTTGACACACAGGAGGTCCTTGCCATTTGTGTGTTCCTAGACAAAAGAAGTGGGACACTGCTGCTTTCTGGGCACCATATCTTTTTAGGATGAATTTACCTGGCAGTAGTCCAGTCCTCCAACAGTTTTCATCTGATCATGCTGCTGCTGTGTATAAACAGCAGCTTCATTTCACTCTAGAACAGGTTCTATTTTAAGCTGTGGAAGGTGTAAGTGATGCTTTTGGGTAATTCTGTATGTCAGCTTTAAAGCTTTTTTGGGTGAACAGTATTCCTGGAAACTTAAGGAACAGGTCCTTGCTTCAGGAGATAGTGATGAAGACTGAAATAGCACTACTTGTGACAGAAAACTATCTTCCCTTCAGAAGAGAAGGATAATTGTAAAAACCTCCTTGGACATCCAGAAGATGATTTGGGACACTTGACTCTTTAGCCCACCTCTCTCTGGGATAACCTTCAATTTGTCTTTCAATGAATAGGGCACAGTGTTTGCACTGGCTTTGGATGGGAGTGCAGGAGTGCAGGTATTCTTTTATTCTTTCCTTTGCAAAGAGCAGGTGGAAGATGACAAGTAAATGATGACATTATTACACTTGCACTTTAATAGTTTTCAGGGAACTTGCAAGTAAGCAAAGGCAACACATGAAATATTAATGGTTTCTCTCTGCTCTTATACAAAAGGTTGAAAGCTTCCAGAGCTGGAGCTCAGGATACCTGAAGCATATGGAAATAACACCTGCAGCTTTGCCTCAAGGGCTAGCACTGACCTTTTTTTGAGTGATAAATAAGGTTTGCTTGTTTGTTTATTTCTTTTATCTCAATTGGAAAAAAGATATCTGGTTTCCACACACAAGATTCAGTCCTTTTGTCTATAGCAGACTTCCTTCTAGATTCCTAACTTCTTTATGGCTGCCCCTCTTGTTTGAGGGCAAAATTGGTTTTTGAAGCAAAATATTTCCCTTGTGCATCCTTTACTCCTGCGCCAGTTTATAGAAGGACCACAAATAAAAGCAGTTTTCTATAAATGAATGGAAGAAAATAAACATTACAACATCTGTACTTTTACAGCTGGTTATTTCCAAAAGTAAACTACCTTTCAGTGTAATGCTGTAGATCTGTAAGCAGGAGGAATGCCCAGTTTGCTCCACAGGTGTTACATGCCTGTATCTTGGCACTGTAGCCCCAGAGCTGTCAGTGGTGAGTTATGCCAAGGAGCACTTTGTCCTGGTTTCTTGTTGCTGCTGTGTTTGCCTGGAATACAACAAAGCCAGGGAGAATTACAGGTCTGTGATGTTACCTTCTCACAAGGTAACTAGAAAACTACTCAGGACTTTACCTGGGAGCTGGAGACAGGTGACCTTTGTAGAAGGGCTCAGTGCAAGTTTGTTCTTGAGCTGACTAGAGGGCCTAGAACTGAGAGGTGATGTTTACTGAGAGGTGATGTTTACTGAGAGGTGATGTTTACTGTCTCACTTGCCCAAGTTCAGGTGTGTGCTGGGTATCATATGAGATAGGTGCTGCTCTTCACTCTCCCTTTCCCTCTCCCTTTTCCTTTCCCCCATTCCCTGTTTTCCCCTGGGATGGGATGTCAGAAAGGCTGCTCTGGAGTGCTGTGATCAGGGTTTGCTGACTCCCTGCTGTCCTTGTCTAAGTATAGTGGGAGATCCTTTAGTACTTAAAGCTGCCCTTGGTACTGATACTGAAAGTTTTGGTTAAATGTGGCTGTGAGGTGCCAGGAGGTGAGTGGCTCCAGCCACAGTCTGTGGCTTCTTCTGTGTGTGAGCAAGTTGCTTCTTTGGGCTGAAATTCCCTGCCCAGAGAAGAAGCACTTCAAACACTCATTCCTGTGGAAGGGGACAGACAGTATTGGAGTATCTGCACTTACTGCTGTTGTCTGGATTTCTCCTACATAATTTTACTTGTACATGCTGGATGCACATTATTTGTTTATTTTTGTCTGAGAATTTAACACCAAACTGTTGTTTTTTGAATAATGTCTTATTCACATAATAATATATCCAGGTCTGATAGTGCCTTATTCACAGAGATAAAGCTGACTGTCCAGTTCTTGGTACCCCCATCTCTTGGCATTAGTAATGCTCTCTAGGAGATTCAACCACCCACCTACTCCCATGCTCTGGTGGGTTAAAGGAGATAACTGCGAAAATGTAACATTTTGAGGTGTAAGTAAGGGTTAGTCAGAATAGAAGGAAGAGGAGGTGGTCAGACAGTAAGTACATCCAGTCAGTGGAGTATAGAAGTGTCAGGAGAGAAGCAATGACACAGAAACACTCTATTATCTGTGCAGCTTTGCTTTGTGTGGTTTGTGTCTTTCCTGTGCTGGAGAGCAGAGCAGTGACAGTGACCAGCACCAGCTGGTGAACTGCTACTGGTGAATATGTCAAGCAAATTGTCATAGCCAGGAGCTGCAGAGGTTTGCAGATATTTCTCAGCACTTCAGATATCAGCAGTTCTGGCATTTTATAATCCCACCTCCTTTATTAATCTCTGCTGCAAGTGACTGATTTTTTTTTTCTTGTGTGTACGTGTGTGCTCTCTAGTAATGCTCCATCATGCCTGCTCTGCCATCCAGAGCTGCACAGCCCTGGAGATGACATTTGCAAAGTGTCAACAATCCAGCAGCTTGGAAAGAACAGGCTGCTCTGTCCACTGTGGATCTCAGCACTTAAACATTACTGCTGGAGCTTGCCCTGGAAGCCTGGCCTCAGAAGGGTTCCTTGAGCCCTAATAAAAGATAAGCCAAAAGAGAGGAATAATCTGTAGAGTATTTGTAACAGGTGGAATCTGAAGCAAAGAGAAACCAGCAGTGTTCTGAAGAATATGGGTCAGCAGAAGGCAGCTTTAAAATGACAATTAATTTTATTTCATTCATTTGTATGCGACAGCGGTCAAACCAGAAAGTCAAATTAAGTGTTTCAACGGGGGAGGGAGGGAAGAAGACACATTTTTATCAAAATTAAAATGTTTTGTGGTGGCAGTTTCAGTTTTGAAAACAACTTCTATTTCCGATAATTATTTAGAAAACAAATCCATTTAAAAAGTGAGCAGAGTATGAAACAATTAGGAAATAATTTAGCTTGCTTTCACTTCTCATGAGCAAAAAAAAAAAAAATTAGTAGGCTCTGAAAATTTAATAAAAAGTCTTTTCATAATGAAATTGAATGCTAATTTCATTAAAGTTTTTTTTTTTCCTCCTCCCTTGCCTTCTTGCCTCTCACTGGACTAAAGGCATTTAAAGGATCTGTCAGGTAGTGCTGGCAAGACTCTTCCAGCTGTGATTCCAGTACAGGTTTCAGAACTCTGACCCCATTGAACTTTGCTCCCTAAAGCTTTTGAACCCACTGGAATGAAGCTTGCTGACTCTGTTCTTGATCTTTATGCAGACTAGTGCTTCTGCAGTTTTGTTCTGCAGTTAGGAATTGCTCTGGAGCCTGGAATTTTGTGTAGTTTGGAGAAGAAGAGGTGGTGTAGTTTAGCAGAGATGGATGTCTCCCAGCCTTGAGTTCTGCTTGGTTTCTCTAATTCCATGCAATCATGAAAAAAGAAATAATTATTATGTCTGATGGCACCAGAGGTTGATAAAAATTACAGTTCTATCACTGTAGGAATAATTTCATTTCTACAACCTGTAATTGTCCAGGTATGTGAATAATCCTCTGACAATACAGCGTCACTTCACCTATGCATTTTGTTCTCTGATTTGGCACCTAAGAAACAAGATACCTCTGCTTAGGAATTTTGAAATCAATACTGAAGGTGAGAGAAGAAAAGCTTCCTTCATAAGCATTTGCTGTCAACAATATCAGGCTCAATGCATCAGAATATTTGAGTGTGCTGAAGGATGAGGAAGTGTTGTGCCAAATCCCAGCTGCCATTCTCCTTGGTGACAGGCAGCAGGAGGAATGGAGCTGGGGGACATCTAATAAGCTGCAGTGCATGGTACAAGAGAGAGCACAGCAATAACCAGAGGGATGGTAGCTCTAGCTATGAAGTGAGAGCAAGCTGGTGAACTTTACCCATCCAAAGCTGCTGGACTGAGCTTTTCCATTTTTTTTTTTTTTTTTTTATTTTGAATGATCTTAAGAGACTCATTGAAAGGTGGGACAGGAGCTGTAGGAGCAAGTGCTCCAAGCTGTGCTCTAACAGATCACTGATGACCCTTGAATTCCAGCTTATCCCAGAATTGTGAGTGGTGGAGGGTGAATGAGCTGGCTCCTGTTGCTGTGCCTTGATGTCCTGCCTTCCTGCCACCTCTTCTTGAATTCTCATGGAAAATCACAGAGGGATTTGCTTCCTGCCCTCCTGCTGTACTGCTGGGTGGTGGATGGAGAGGAGTGACCTGTTCCCTTCATCCCTTGTGGTCTGAAGCTTTTTCTGTGTTTGTGTCACCGGCTGAGATGGGGCAGTGGCATCGATGGATGAGGGAACTGTCCAGCATCTGAAAGGTGTCTGTGCATCAGGAAGAACAAGGAGTCCTTTCAGTGAGCATTGCTGAGTTTTAGGGCTTTTGTAAGCTGAGAATTTATAGTTGTAGGTGTAGTTCAATGCCTTGCTGTTCCAAGCTTTTATCACAGGAAAATACTAGGAGAACTGGACTATAACATCAGGACAATCTGGCCTTTCCTGAGAAGAGGTGTTAATTGCAGAGATTTCTGGTATGAGAGCAGCTGGTCCTTCCAGGAAATCTCATTTGTGTCTAATCCTCATGGTTGATTCAGTTTTGGTCTGTGTATAAAAGGCCACCTAGAACCTGCTGGTGGTATTGAGTTTTTTCACTTGCTGATTACTATCTGCATTTTCTTACCACCAAAGGCAAGTGCTCCAAGAAAGCTCTGTGACTGCTGTCTCTGTGTCTGCTGAGCTAATATTGAAGATCCATCATTCCCTCCTTCCATGCCTTTTTGTTTGCATCTAAATATTTTTCTGGGGGCAGAATGAATTTGTCATTGTTATCAAGCAATGCATATAATCTTAATTCAGCCTCATGCCCTGAGGTGTTTAGTTTGCATAACTGGGAGTTTTCTGAGCTATGAATGCATGGCTGTTTCTCTGTGGGTATTAGCAGGTTGTGTGTGGTGAGGATTGGGGGGTGGAGGGGGTTGTGCAATGAGTGAGTCTGGTTGTCTTGATGGCAGTGAGCAAATAGAATCAGAATGTCTTTAAGATGAGAGCAACCTCACACTGCCATTTTTTTGCAGTCTGTCATGCCAGCTGACTTAACTGCAGCAGTCTTTCCTCCTCTCCACATTTTCAAACTTCATTTTCTCACACTGTTAGCAGGGAAATGAGCAGCACAAGCCCCCACGTGCCCCAGCAGCATGGTCATGGTGAAAAGATGACAGTTTATTCCCCTTGTGAGCATTACACAGGTCTAGAAGCTTCTGGATTAGGACCTGTCCTTGTGCTAAGGCTGGCCTAGACTGGGGCATGCTGTTGCTTGTATCCTGGCTGCAGTGTGTTACTCTGAGTGTTCTGACATTGTGGTTGCACAGTCCTTTGGTCATCTCACAGTGGGCTTTCACCCTTCCACTCTACCAGTGGGTCAAGAATGGATATCTCTGTTTTACCAGGAACCAGGTCATGTTTAGTGACTCCTTAGAGTCATCCTGAGAGTTTGGTCTGGAACTGAAAACTGGTCTCCCAAAAAGAGCAGGCTGAGAGTCATTCATTGTTTTCCCCATATTCATGTCTGAACTTGCTTGAAAACACCTTTCAGTGTCTCTGTTTCCCTACTAGTGCTAAAAATATTGTAGCCTGACTCCTGCCTTAAGCCTCCTATCTCTCTGCAGGTGTCCAAAACCAGCTGTTGTATGTCATGATCACTGGGTTATAGATGAGGAGACTTTGTGACAAAAATATTTTGTGTTATACTGGTATTTGCACATATTAGTGAAAAATCAGAAGTGGGGTGAGCTGTCAGGTTTCCTGATCTTAAAGCTATAGAATGGAGCATGTAGGGAGCCGAGGTAGGGTAAACCTAACCTCAGGTTAGGTTTCTTTTTTTTCTTGAAACTCCCTCAGGTAAACATCTCTGGCTTTCTCTTAGGTTCCTCTAAAGGCATTGTTTTGTATGCACTTGTTTTGTTGCAGGGAGAATTGTGTCAGTAATACACCAGCTCTGCATGAGGGCATTTCCATGATGTCTGACTTAAGGGGTTTGGCATTGACCATTTTATCTTGGTCCTGCTTTAAGCTTGAGAGTCTTAAAACAACAAAGAGCATCCTTGGGCTTGTCCTCTTTGCTGCGTTGAAGCCTGTCCTCTGCCTTTTCTGCAGCTGGAAGCAGACTTTCCCCAATAGCGTATTTGTCACTAATTAACATGATACCAGAACAGCACAGGGTCCCCTCACTGAGGACAACCAGCTGATTATGTGTGACAGCTGTCTAATGTAGCCTGAGCTGATTTTGTGCCCATGAAGGTGTTTGTTAGCAAGAGTTGTTTGACTGCCTTGCTGCAGTGCAAGCACTCCACAGATGAGCAATCCTTAGGAGCCTTGCAAGGAAGAACAAGTATTTAAAAGTTTTCCAACACCTTGGCAAGTTAAACCAGGAAAACTGTGCCAGATTTCTTTTACAGGTACATGAGAGAGGGATATGTACAGTCTTGGGTGAACTGTGCTGGAGCTCAAGGCTGGCCGTGAGTGAGAGAAGGTCCTGAGTGAGGAGCACTGGCTGAGCTGTGTCAGGAGCTGACCCAGAGAACAGCAGAGGGCAACACACAGCTTCAGGAGGGAGGGGATGCTTCTGCTGTGTAGTCTTTTGGCTACTGTTATTAGTTTTTGAATGTATCAAATTATTTACTCAACTAGTTTTTTCCCCTCTTTTTTTTTTTTTTTTTTTTTTTACAAATTAATTGCTTAATTTCTCTTTGCCTAGCTCTTCTGTTGCATTGGGCAACAGCAGGGAAGCTGGAAATGCCTGTCTATTGGCTATTCCTAGGGAATTGAGGACCTGAACAGCAGCTAATCAGTGTTTTAGCTGTAGTTTTCAATATTCTCTCAGTGTTAATGTTGATAATAGATAGTTGGCCCAATTAAAACCAAAAATTATCAAAGCATGTTTGAAGTGCCCTTAGGTAATTCTGCATGCATTTGTTGGAGAGCAGCTAGGAAAAAAAAATTAACCTTCTGCAGAATAAAATCATGTTACAGAGAAGGATAGAGTAGCAAGTAAAAGTTGATGTTAATAAGTTGTGGCAGAGATTTGGCTGTGCTGGATTGTTTTACCTGTTAAATACACTCTCCTGCTTATGGCACTGAGCAATAAATGAGTGTTATGTTTGAGTCATATAATCCTCTATGGTAGTTCTTCAGTGATATCCAGAGGCAAAGAGGTAGATATCTTTCTGACCCTGAAGGCAGTTAACTCACATTCTGAAGCATGGGATTTGATTACTGTTATCTTAGCTCTGCAATTATTGACAGCAAAATTAACCAGTTCTTTTTAAAGCCTAGACTTGTTCTGAATATACTGACCACTTAATGGGGTCACTTTTCACTGCTGTGTGAGGTATGTTTGCTGCAGTTACATGAACAAAAGTGGCTGACTGCATATGACAGAAGACCAGCAGATGAAAACATTTGCTCAAAACCATTGCACTTGGTGTGGTGTGTGCTGGGACACTGACTTGCCTATGTGTGGTAAAGTTGCTTTGTAAAATCAAACCCTCCCCATTTAACATAGAAATACGGGCATCAAAGTTGAGAAGTTCCTCCTTTGATTCTGTGTCTTAAACTGGGTTAAGGCTAATTATTTTCTAAGATGGTGCAGAGGAACTGCTAGCTTGAAACAGGAGAAAGTGGTGGCAATTAAGAGAGGGAGGCTTCCATTTTGAAATCGGCAGCAATTTGAGTGGTGATGATTTCCTCTTTTGGACCCATTATCTAGACTGTGGTTTAGAGCGTGTGTCTTTGTCGTGGTCTTAACACACAAATATCTGCCTGAAGTCCTGTGTGTTATGACGAACCCTGTGCTCACTGTGTGCATCTTGTGGCACCTATGTCCCAATTTCTTTTAAATTCCAAATGAAAGGACTATGTGTTACTTGGCTTGCCTCAATATCATGTCAGCAGACATGAAATGTACCGCAGTTGTGAGCAGAGGGCTCTTGGTACTGGTCAGGCTTCAACATGGACAATTGTTTGTGCCATATCAATATGAAAAAGGAAGCCCTGGTTGGATAGCATGGTCATCTTTGCTCTATCAAGCTTTTAAACTGCAAAGGTTCAAATTTTAAACTGTAAAACTGCATCTTTCTACCTCAAGAGTAGGAGAAATAGGAGACAGAGAGATTCCTGATCTTAAAGTGGGTGGATAAGGTTAAATATAGCGTCAAATTGTCTACAGAGTGGGTCAGTTTGAGTTTGCTGAAGTCTCTGAAGTTTGCTGAGAACTGTGAAGTCTCTGCTGTTGGGGTGCTTTTGGAGTGTTACACTAGTACCATGTATCAGAATAACCTGCTTCTCTGCTCAGAATTGTTATGAATGCAAGAGCTGCTCAGTCTTGAGTGCATTATTTGGAGAGGAACTGCAATACAAGTGATAAAGAGGAGGGATCAACTTTTTATTGGGTTTCAGGACTGGTTTCATTAAGGAGAGATAAAGAAGATTTTCCTCTAAAACCATGACTTCCTCTGTGCTACAGAGCAAGACACTAGGCTCACACCTTCAAGGGGAAGATTTAGGTGTCTGATGCCAGCTTAACTTCAGTGGCTGCCAAGTGCTTGAGTGGGAGTTGGAACTGTGTGAACCTGGTGTCTCAGGCCCCAGGAAAGTTGCTAAGTGTAAAGAGAGGTGGCTTGCAAAGAAGCTGCAATTATTATATAAAAGGTGTGAAAACACCTTTGTTGAACACAATGATTCCAGAGTAAGTTTCTGTCCTTTGGGGTTTTGCTACACTTACTTAAGATTGAATTTTATGCACTGGCTTTCCGTTTCAGAGTCTGGAGTCTCTCATAAGCTTAGTTCTCAACTTGTAAAATAGAGATTGTCCATCATTTTTTTCAGGTTGTAGGATATTTTGAGGGCAGTGTTTGGCAAAATTCTTAACAAAAAACCATGACAATCCAGAAGTTTTATCTTGTCTGGGTCCTGAAGTGCTCTCTTTGTGTAAGTAATTGCTCACCAAGGTACAGCCCAGAATCCATGCTCCTCTGCTGAGTTACTTAGCTTTGTAAGGTTTTTTTTTCACACAAGGTGGGGCAATTGCTGCAAAGCACTTTGCTCCACTCCCTCTTGTCAGGTTCTGGAGCATCAGGCTGTATGCTTGGTGTAGGCAAATCCAGCACTCAGAAGAAATAAATGAAATGGCCTAGATACTGTGAGAGTCTTTAAACTTAATATCCAAACTGAAGTTGAAAGTCAAAGTCTCTGAAAACCCTTTGTAGCTAACTTTCTAGATCTTCTGCTCCTTAGCAAAAATACTGCAGATTGAACTGCCAAGACCAGCAAGTATTTTTTCCTTGTACTAGCTTCTCTGGGGAGAATGGCTTTCTTGGACTCTATTAAAGCTGGCACTGGAGACTTGAGAGCGGCTGAGGTTTGCAAGTCTTGGATTCTGAACTGTCTTCTGTCTTCAGAGGTAGCATTATTGTTTAGGGTATAGAACATTAAAATGCATAGCAAGAATGTAATGCTGCTGGACAATTCTGAGCTGCAGCTGATGTATTGGCTGTTAGTAGATGCTTGCTCTGCTAGCAGAGTGCTTGAGGCCATATTTGTGACATTGCAACAAAAGTCCATGAGTTTCATTAATGGACAAAGTTCTGGGGAAAGGAGTGAAGAAATGCCTTCTGCAGAGAACTGGGAAACACTCAGCACCTACTTGGCAGCTTGCAGAGTTGGATCCTGGATTCAGAGGATGCCCTACTCAGAAAATAATCTCTCAGTTAATAAACAAAAAAGATGATTTGACGATTCATAGCACAGAAATACATATTTCACCTTAATCAGGAGGCCTGGCACAGCCAGTGCTGGTGGCTGGCACCAGCAAGGGTTGGTAGAATTAGTTACAATGGATGCATCTGGGAAGCCGAATGGCTTGATGATTTGAAGATATGTGTTGATGAGGTACTGAAAGTACTGATGAGGTACTGAGGAGGGTGAAACCCACTGAGTCTGAAAACCTGGCAACTGTATTGGAGAAGAATTCAGGAGTTATATTATTCTGTGGGATGCAAGAGATGTGAGTTCAGATCCTGGCTTGGCTGCTGACTTCCCATGTGATTTCAGGGCTGGAATTCCAAAGGGACTTGGCATTTACAGAAGAGTAGCAGGAAGCAATTTCAGTCCTCTCAGGCTCTATCTTGTGGGCTTTTGAGTACTTCACTTCTTCACTCTAAACCAGGGATGAACATACTTTTAGCGATACCGAGAAGAATTAAGAACAAGTGTATTTATATGAAAACTCCAGATACAATGATAACAAAAAGTCATTAAATGCCCAAATCAGTGTTATCAGACAGATCAGGCATTCCTGCTTCAGTCAGAGTAGGAATAACTGGTGTTTCACGTATTGGATACCAGCTTTGCAGAAGGCAAATGTGAAACAGATGTTCATACATGTGTAAACAGACCTAGCTTAAGCAGTTACTTACCTGCACAAGTAGGTCTAATTTTGCATGAATAAACTCTAAAGAAGGCAACTAAAGAAGGCATGTCCCAGTTATCATTCTTCTGGGCTTTAAATATTTGTTGTATCATCTGGAATGGATCAGGTTTGTAGGATTTTCTGTTAGCATTTGGTGCTTTTCATGTTGTCATCTCTTTCATTTCAATTACGTTTGAAACACTTAATAATAAAAAACCCTTTGAAAATGTTTTCCTTTTTTCAGCTGCACGTTTTGTCTCACATTTTGTCTAACAGCACTCCATCACTGCCCTTCTGTTGACAGACCTCTGTAGAATCATCTGTGTTGAGACATGGCATGAAGTCATGTTGATGTGGATGGCTCCATGGCCTGATGACTCTGGGCTGGAAAAGCTCTTTAGGTCAGCTCTTAAAATGATGTATTAGAGCATTCTAGAAAAAACCCCAAACCAGTCCAAACCCCAAACCCACTCCTGCAGTATGAGCTGTATAACTTACTGGTTACTGCACATTTGAGAAAGCTATTGTTCACCTTGGTGGTATAGAAATAATGTCCTGAAGATCTATTCTCCTTGAAGGCTGCAGATGTTAGAGTGTCTTTTGGAGAGCTGCTGACTTAGAGAAGAGCTCCTATCACAACAAGCACAAAAAAAGGACAGATATTTCTTCTGATATCTTTCCACTGAACCCAAAGATAAATTTAGTTTGGGATAATAGATTTAGGTCTGCATTTTGTCTGCTTTGCATAATCCCCTCTCCCTGTGCCTGATGACGGTTAAAGTATTCCTTTGGCTCAACCCAGATCTGATTATTATAATTTTTAATTATTGATGAAGTAATTAATATCATAGAGTAATTTACTTTGGTCTTTTTGTAGTCCATCTCTTCAAGGTAGCTGAGTTTGTGTTTCTTCTGTGTTGTAAGAAATTATTCCATCCAGCTGCATAAACAGCTGCCTCTGGGTTGGAAAACAGTTGAGTGTATGTCCCCCCACCACTGAACAGCCATCCATAGGGTCTGGAGAGCCCAGAAAAAGTTTCAGCTGTTTGCATTTTGATTAGATCTAGTCAAACTTCCCACTTTGAGGATGGGAACCCTATCTCCAGAGTCAAAGAGCCTCATTTACTCTTTGACTACAGACCTTCCAGGGACTTTGTGTCTTAGTTCTCCTCCATTAACTAGAAGGGCAAAGGTATCTAAAGACTGCTGAGGCTCTCTTGAGAATAGTTGGTATCTTTTTCTGACAGGATTTATTGTTCCAGTAAATTGGATGAAGTTGATGTTGACCAACAAAAGCATGCTGACTGCAGGCTGTGGCTGGCTGGGATATTTTGCAAAGGGTCATAAAAAGAGTATAGTTTCCAGAGGTGTTTTCTCACCCCTGCTGACCTGCTGCCACATTGAATCACTGCTGCTGTTCCATGGGCATGACACTCTGCTTTATGGCGGTCACTGGAAGGCAAAAATGTAAACAATCATAAGCCCTGTGCTGTTATAATCCATGTATTAAAACCATGCTGAAGACCACTTTATAGTTTTCATCACAGCAGAATCGAGGCCCCTAATTCTCCCTTGGAGCAGAAGTAAACAACTTTAGGCCTCATGAGCATTAAATGTCTTTTGGACAGATGAGCTAATTTTTGTTGTGGCAGAGCAGTGCATGACCCAGTTTCAAAGGATGTAAATTGTTCATGTCTCCTGACACTAGCGAATAATGCAGAGTTGGACCTCTTCTTGGGCTGGCTTTCTGATATTAATGAGCCCCATTTGTTTTTTTCCCGAGTGGGAATGGAATGAGAACGTGTGCCTTAATTGTGTCTAGGTGGGAAAGATGCTACCTTGTTCTTTCAAGAGCATGAAAGAAGTAAACCCCTTCCACTCTTCTTACTGAAGATACCAAGCAGGATTCAGCATGGAAACTTGCTGAGTTTTGGAAGTCTCACTTTTGGACAAGTGACTCCTGTGGCACTGACCTTCCACAGTAATCTGTCCTCTTGTACTGGTTGCATAGATGGTTTTACCACAGATATGTGGGCAGAAAAAATGGCTGTGACAGTGCCTCCTGCTCAGTGTGGAAAAAAAGGGATCTGTGTCTACATAAGGGCAGCTAATTTAGGATGTTGAAGTGTGGTGTGGCACAGCATTTATAAGAGGAAGCTTGTCCAGAGCTTAGAGCCTTTCTTAGGGTTAAGGTTTTGTTCACTGAGACTTTCAGAGAAAATAAGCCTCTGTTTTGCTTAATATTAGCCCCTCTTCTGGTTGCCAGCAGTGAGGGCTGTGAAGTCAGGGGAGAACACCCTCCACTCTGGCTGTGCATTTCATATGTTTTTATGCATTTTGTAGTAAAGGCAACTTGAGCAGTGTGCTGCCCCAGGCCCTGTTTTTGAGTTGCAGAGAGATGGGTCACTTCCATGGTCACAGTCAGTTTGGGCTTGCAATTCTTTTGATAATGGGGGATTACCAATTGCTTGTTCCCTCAGATCAGCAAACTTTAGAAGATTGGCTGGCACAGATTTTTGGTAACCACCTGTAAGTCTCTGGTTTTATTTTGCTGAAGTAACACTGGCTTATGTGAGTTGACAGGGGGCTGTATATGGGATGAAAGGTTTGCTGGAGCAGCTGTTGTGTTTACATGTGTGTGTGAAACTCCAGTGCTGCCACCCTTGAGAAGTAAAATGGTTAAGAGTCCTAACCTTACCCCCTCATGAGTGGGTCTTGCATTTACACAGCTCTTCTTGCACTTGAAATGTTTTCTGGGAAATGCTGTATTCTTCTACATCTTCCCTGGGCACACACACACCCACACTTGACCTAGACAAAAGCATGTTCAGGAACAGCAAGTTCCTTCCATGAAAAGGAAAAATGAATAGTGCAATAAGTGAGTCACCTTATTGTTAGGATACTGAATTATTTAACTCCATGCACATCATTAACATATCATTGACCACAGCAGAGTCTGACAGGTATATTAACTTAATTCTGTTTGCTTGTAAGAGAACAGATGGGGGTTGGTCAGCTTCATATGGCAGGATGAAAGGCCTTAGAAACTCCCTAAGATATGAAACATTAAGGAGAATTGGACATTAAGGTAGAGTTCAGGATGAGTCTTCCTGCAAGGAGAAGTAATAAAATACACTTTTATTATTTTAATGACCATGGCATGGCTTGAATTGCAAAGGTCACTCTGAGATCTAGGGGAAGAAAGAAAAGAGTATGATCAAGAGAACAATTCTTTTTATCTTCTTTGCCATTATCTACAGCCAAGGTTACATTTTTCTTGTGCCAAATGGTTATATCACCAGGCAGGTCTGCAGTGTGATTTAGCTGTATTATTACTTTGTACATACCTATGATTTTGTTTGTGAGACAGTTAAATGTGTGCTAAAAGATCTGGTTTTCAGGGTGGTGAGTGTCCACAGTTCCAGCTGGTAACAATGGAGGGCATCTTCATCTTCCATGCATGAAGAGACTTCGTGTGCTCTGGGTGAGGGTAGCATCTCTCCTTGCTATTGTGCAGAAGGATTAGAAGCCAGTAGTCTTTCCATAATGGTTGCATCCTGTTTGTGGTGTCAGGGGCACCTACAACTAACCATGGTGTTCTCCTGCTTTAGAACTGTTTGGAACTCTTTTCTGACCATTGTATCCTGGGTTTTTGTGGTTCCTTGACACACAGGACGCCATGTCACTTGCCTTTCACAGGTTGAAGTACTAGAAAAAGGAAGGGGAAGTGACATCCAGTGCTGCAGGTAGATCCAGGTCTCTTTGGGATATTCTGCAGGATCTGAGGTACATCTTTAAAGTCATCCTTGGCAATGTGGTTGAAGAACAGCTGGAAATTTGACTTTTCTATTTTTTCACCACCTCCCATGGCCCTTAGTGAGTGAGTAGCTGGAGCAATTCTCTTTTGGTCTAGGGGGTGGGAACTGCTGTCATTAGAGCAGGTTAAAAATTTGCTGGTGAGCTTTGTGTTGAATGCTATTTCCAGTGCCTGGTCTGCTCATTCCTTTTGGGTTTTCAATCTACCTGTCAGCTCCTTATTCATTATTTGTAGCTTTCTGTTCTCCAAATGTTGACCTTTTCTGAAAGAAGCGTGTAGGAAGAGAGCTGGCTTTCCTAAGAAGTGATTTGTACAAAGAAAAGTAAAATACAGTAAGGAAGGAAGGGAGAGAAAGAAAGAAAGAAATAAAGAAAGGGGGGGGGGTGTGAGATAGGGCAGAAATCCATTTTTGATCATGGTAGTGGGAGAAGTCAGGAAGCAGTGCTGCAAGCCTGGCTAAAGTGAGAAACCAGCCCCTATTGTGTTTACAGAAGGCAAATAATAAGGTCATTGCATTAGTTAAACTGGCAAGAGAGCTACCCTTCTTATTAATCTAATATTGCAGTGGCTGGAATTCAGATAATTGTGCCTGTGGCAGACATTTCTAGAAGTTCATGCCTGACTAATACCTATGAGGGACAAAACCTGACAAGAAATGAATTACCTTATATACAATGTTCAGTTAATAGTCAAGGTCCTCTACATCCATTATATGACACAAAGCTCATGTTCTTGAATCTGAGTATGCTCAGAAGTGCTTGAGCTTTTTCTCATTTTATATGCATTTTTATTCACTTGCCCACATACACAAATATACATCTTCCTAGCCTTTATGATTGTACAGAAAATGTCAGAATGGGAACTGAAGCATTAGCTGTCTCCCCAGGAGCTCAGACAGCCAGAATGAATAATTTTCAGAGGTTTGAACAAGCTTGTTCATTAAGTGAGGTGTTAACCCTGAAATTTGCAGATGACCAATTAAGCACCTATAATGACTCACAAGTGACAGTTTTAGCAAAAACACCCAGATAATTTGTTGAGTCATGAACTCATCTGTTGGAAGCCCTGTGTAGTATAGTACAGAAATATTTGGCTACTTTTTCTCATCTATACATGTAGCTTTTGTACAGCAGATGCAGAATAGTTAGGGAAAAAAGAAAACATGCAGAACATTCTGTGAATGCAAATAATGATGATAATTCATGGTCTCAATTTATCTGGTTAGATTGGATATGGATTAACTGGATAATATGTGGCAGAATCCAGGACTTTTTTTCACTATGTTGGTCTATCTTGCTCTAGGATGTGAAATAATATATTAAAACTTCTGCTGTGAGTTGTCCATCTGTGGATAGACTTGCCTTGATTACATACATGTGTGTGGTTGATTGAATGGAATGAGCCTTGTCCCAGTCCCTGTACATTTCTGTTGCAATTAACACTGCACCAGAACAGTAAATGTCTAACTCAAGCCTGGCTGCACTGGAAGGATTTGCTGTCATGTGGTCTGTTCATTGAAGGTTTTGTGGCTTCATACACAAAGAGAAATGTTAGTGGGTGAGTACCACCTCACATGGTGGGGGTAAACTCTTGCCTGATGTATGACAACCTCATGGTACCGTCCAAGGCCAGTCAGAGATACCCTCCTGATGCCACCCCTGCCCACATTAAGGCAAGAGCTGGCAAATTCCTCTTTTGTGGGACTGGAAAATGTAGCCAAACACTGAGAATGGAAGAGGCAGCAAGATTGTTTGAATTGCCGGGAAGAAAGTATAGCTCTGAATCTGTAATAAAACTGAAAGTCTGGTGCAGGTCATCTGAGTTAGGGAAGGCAGAGACAACCATGGGTTTGGGTGGCTGTGAGTCAAAGTTACTGGTAATCCCCTCCTTATTCTAGGCATGCTTTTAAACAACTGACCCAAAACATCAGGTATCTTGGACACAGCTGATCGTTTTAGCCAAGGAAGTAACCCTCTAAATCTGTTACGATGGAATGTGTTTATCCTTTTGTACAGGGATGGAGAGGATTTACTCTGGTGGAGTGCTGTAAGTAGCAATTTGAAAGAAGAGTTTTCTTTTTCCTCTATGCTTGGTGGCAAGAGGGGATGGCACATTTAAATGAAGGTTGACAACCCATTAGCCAAGAACTGGTATTCATTATAGCAAAAAGGTAGGACAGAGAAGTTCAGGGGAAAATGCTGAATCTAGGTTCAATGTCAAAGCTTTAAACAGAGATAAACAGTAAAGAGGATCAGAAGCCTGGAAAAATCCAGTTCCTTTCTTCTATTGCAAACACATCTGGTTGAACAAGGGTGGCCAAAGACACTGTCACCATGCATTCCTGGCCCCTGGTAGTCAAAAGTTTGTCCTGGTTATCAGTAGGACAGGATGACACCAAGTCTTGCTGTGGAGGGCTGAAGAACTTGTTTTTACCCCCACGGTAGGCAACTAAGCAATACTTGTTCTTTAATTGCTAATAGAAACATGACTGGTGAAGCTGATGTATAAAATATATCACAGGCCAGACTCAGCTTTGGTTAAGGAGGACCCATTTTCTTCTGAAATTAATTAATTACAATCATGGTAAAATTAAATTACCTGGAAGCAGTCAGAGCAATTAGTTCAGCAACTCATGCTTTCTTTGGCTTGCTGGAAGGCACAGGTTGTGCCATGTGTGTGTGAAATATGTTCATATAACACCTGACACTGCTGTGGTGCAGGAGATGGACTTTTCCCTTACTCTCTTGCTTACAACAAACTGTGGGTCACACCTGCACCTTCTTTTTAGCTGTAATTGCACAGCCACAGCCACTCACACTGCCAGGGCCTGGGAAGAAATTAGTATAAAGCAACAGCAGCAGCTTCCATTGCCTGTTACCTGTCCTTAGCAAAAAGTATCAGCACAAAGATTTCTGATATGTTTCTAGTTAGTTTTTAGCAGAACAGTGTTCCTCCTAGCTTTTCTCCTTCCAAATTCTCATTCAGTTTGGAAGTCATATTAAGAGATATTAATTTTTGCTCAAGAGATGGTTAAAAGAGAGACTGAGAAGGTGGTTATTATCTGAAGGGCTTTGCAGCCTAAGTTTAACAGAAACAGTGCCAGCTGGGAAAATACAGAGGAAATAAGGTCACAGTTAATGCTCAGGAGGTCAAATCCAGGGGTTTACTCATACATGCAACCCTTTCTGTTGTAAGGTATTTCAGGGGCATCATGGTAAAGGACTGGTGTGGAAGAAACTTACAAGAATATATTTTGTACAATTAAAGAAAAGTAAGGTAATGGTACTAAGGTGACAGGTTCCTGCACCTATTGGTAGAGCAGAGGTAGCTGGGAGTCAAGGACAACTGACAAAGACAAGAAGGAAGAAAAAAGCAAATCTTGTGGTTGGTCACGTAAGTTAGGAAGAAATAGCGAGAAATTGAAGGAAGTGAAGAGTAACAAGAAAGGAGTTGTGGAAAAACAGGTAGGACCCCAGGGTAGGGAAGCCTGAAGAAAGCACGCGTGTGGAAGCAGCACATGCAGAGAATAAGGGAAAACAGGACTATGACCAAGTAAAGGAGGGCAAAAGAGTTTAGTGTGCCCACAGGGAGTCTGCAGGACATCCCACAGCCTGGCACAGCTGTTGCAAAGTACCTGTTGTCTTGCTGCCTGTTGTCTACCAGCCTGTTGCTGTTCTGAAAGCATGCTCTTGCTCTCAGCAGCTTCTGGGGGAACTCACACAGTTAAATGTGGTATGACCTGTCCCTTTTCAAAATATGAAGCAAAGAAGTGTATAAAGATGCAGGAAGGTTTCAGATGAGCTCCCTCTATTATAAGCCATTTCTTAACAGTTAGGACACCAAATAAATGCTGTGTATACACTGAATTTTATGCACACGCACAGTCACCAACCTCAGGGTTTTGAGCAGCCTGATCTATTAGTAAATCTGTTCTGCATGGTCCATGCAGAGTCAGATGTTAAAAATGAGAACTCCAGTAACTGTTTTGTGTCCCCTATTTACTGTGGCCTTTTGCTGCTCAGAGATTGCAATTTCCTTTTGCTTGAAGCTACATATAGTGAAAATTGGAGTTTATCCCCAGTGCTTTCAGATGTGATTGCCTTCTTTGTAGGTTAAAATTCAGCCAGCTGGTAAAGCAGGAGCTTTTGCTAAACCATCAGCTATGCTATTACATGCCTTTGGGAAAGCTGCAGCACAGGGAAAAAGAGGAGAGTGCGAGAAATATCCTATGGAATTATGCTCTAAAATATGTATTGAGAATCAGTTACAATGATACCATTTTCCGGGCTTGTTACCATTACAGATTTATCTTATGCTATCTTCTACTTTCATTATATGTTTGAGAAGAAAAAAAAACCCAACCAACAAATGCAAAACAGGCTTCCCCCCAAAAAAACCCATCAAACCAACCCACACGCCACCAAAACCTGCGCTGGAACTTTAACTTCATAAAAACTGGAAAAACATAGCTATGAACTATTCCTTTGGAGTCCTCTCTTATATTGCTTTCCTTTTTCGTCCTTTTTGAGTCTACTAATATGGCTTTTTTGTTTTCTTCTGAACAGCCTTGTTTGGCAGCTACATAAGTAAATATGTATTCAAAACAACAATAAATACTGTTATGCAGTTGTACATGCCCTAGGATCTTCCACCAGATGGGTGTATATTTGTAGAGCAATAACAGAAATATTCTTGTATTATCCAAGACTTTAAAAAGCCCCAATATGTACATGGAAATCAAAGCATTAGTTAAGAGTTCTTTTCTACCTCTCCTGTTGAAAGATTTCATCCTCTATGTGTCCCTCTTGTGCGCCCTGGGTAACTGCAGCCTGGGGGTGAAAGAAGGGATGGAGCATCCATGTGGAAAGGAAAAAAAACCAAAACCAAACAAGCTTTGGATGTTTGCTGGTGAAAATGAAGTTTCTGTGGAGATGGAAGTAAGGGAGTCTCTCAGATCAGCTGCTACACACAGTTTGGGTTTCCCAGAGGACAGACATCCATGTGGCAGAACCTACCATCCCACCATAGCTGGTAAAAACACGTGGTGTCAGCAGAAAGGCTGACCCTGAATGGTCATGCAAAACTGATTTGTGCTCTTACTCTTGGAGATGGGTCCCCCTGAGCCAAGGCTGATGCACACTGGCAGGGAGTGATGCATAGGCAACTTGTTCTGTGCTGCCTATGTGTTGTGACAGAAAATAAATGACTTGTTCTCTACTCTTGTCAGGCTAATGCTTTCCGTGGGCACCAGAGAGAGAAGGGGGAAAAAAAGGAGAACCACAATTAAAAAAAAAAGTGGCCAGATATGTGTCATTTCTGACACTGTCACAATAAGGTTTGTGTCTGAGTAGCTTAAGCTACCTGGAAATGAAAAGTCAGGTACAGAAACTTGGGCTAAATTTATCACTCCAAGTGATGATAAGAAACAGAATCTGTGTAGCAAGTTACACTGTCTCCTTCCTTCATGGGGATAAAGGAACTGCATTATAGGCCACATAAATTGCATTTATACCACACAGATTTGTAAGGGCTGTATATCAGGAAGAACTGTTTTCTCTGCTAATGACAAAGTTGCTTTGGTCTTTCCAAAGAGATTGACATATTGAAGCATTACCCAGCTATTTCTTTGTTCTTTCTCCATCATTGTCATCTTGCTGTTGATTATTTTGTTTGCCCAGTTACTGTGTTTTCCTCTTGCATCCTGTCTTCTTACTTCCTTTCTAAATGAGGACAGAATGACAGTGGGTCTTGATGCATGGCATATTTGACAGGGTTTCTTTTAATCCCATTGCTTAAATATCTGTACAACCATGTAGCACTGAATTTCTTCACTAAATTTTTTCCTGAGGACTGAAGGGGAGTCAGGTTGGTCTGGAGGAGGGAGAAGAGGAAGGTGAGACTAGATTGGGCTCTCATTTGCCTGCATGTGAACCTGTAAACTTCTTCACTGTGACCTCTGTGTTTTCTTTTGGGCCACTTAGACCAGCAGACTTTATTGCGTCATCTTTTACTTCTGAAAGAAAGGTCAGATACTAGTCCAGCCTCACTGTGCTAGGAAAGGGGTATCAGAACCCTAATTAATACCCCAAATGCTAAGAAGTGGGCTTCCTCCTTTGAGTCCTGGGGGTGAGGTGCCCTTTTGCACTGTGTGTGCAGTGTACCTGACTCTGGTTTTCCTTCAGGAACTGTCTCCTAATAGATAGTATTGAAATATTTGTTCCTGCCACGTTCTTAGGGCACAAACCCAGACTGGATTTGCTTCTCACTCATGTTATCTGACTACTATTGTCTTGCTTCACACTCAGCTTTTACTAAACTGGTTCTATTCTTTGTAGCATCCCAGAGGTATGTTCATTTTTTCTTCTAAGGGAAGCCATTATCTCCCAAAAGTCACTTTCCTTCTGCACATCAGTCCTGAACACATTACCTTTTCTGGCCTGGCCAAAAATGCACAAACATTTACTCCAACTTTCCCCCTGCCCTAATTCATCAACTCTTGTCAATCTCTCCTTCAGAAATTCATCTCCACAGTGCATGGAGGATAGGTCTTGCAGAGAGTTTCCAGGAAGAAAATCCTCCACTGCTTCAGTGAGTAGGATTATATGTCGCCTGCAAGATACACAAAGTAATCCCTCCAGTGCACTCAAGTAAAGGCCTCAGCAGTAGCTCTGTGGCCAGTCTGAGTTCACTTAAAGAAAGATAAAGATCATTTTAAGAGACTCTTTCAGAGAAGAATGAAGATACTCAAACTCAGGATAACCTGGCTTACAAGGAAACTTGAATGGATGAGAGTTGTTCAGCTAAAGAAGAGGAAACTAAAGAGGAATGATAAAATTAATGTAAAACTCAGTTGTTTAAGGTAAATAGGGTGGATTTTTTTTTTTTACTTTTGTCTGTGAAGGATTGGATGAGCAATCATATGCTTAAAATATAGCAAAACAGAGAAAATTAGTTTATATGAAAAAGTTTATAGTGAGTAAAGCCTGCTATAACTCCGTGGGAAGTGTCCTTTCTTGTATCAGGGATCATTAAAAACAGACCAGGCAAGTACCTCTTGGGAGTGATTCAGAGGAACTACATCCTGGCTGGGGAATGGAGGTTGGTTAGACAACATCCCCAGAGCTCATTAATTCAGTTGTTCTACACTTCCAAACCTGAATGATCCTCCAGGTTCATCATTTGTTGCAGCAGTGGCAGCAGGTTTTGGTTTTTAGTTGCATGTCTGTGAGTGTCAATAAAATCTTGATTTGCAAGAATCATTGTGCAGCTTGACCTGCCTTCAGTCCTGTTAAATAACAAGAACTCTGATACAACTGCATGCAGGCTTTTGAGACAGAAATACCATATAATTCCGTCAGATAAGGCCTGGTATCATTTTCATGGGTTTTCTTTAGGGAAAGGTGTAAGTACTTTCTGATTGCTACACATATAGGTGCAAGTTTTCAGTCTTTTCCTGGAAAATAGGAAGCACTTCAAAACTGGGTCCCTCTAAGCCACTGTATCTAAAGCAAGTAATTGTATTTTTGCACTTTTCCCTTTGAAAATGTAATTTCTGTGGGATAACACTGCAGCTGTGGTGATTACATCTTTACTTCAGACTGTGGGAAGAATGATAAGATAAACAAGTGTAAATAGGCTATGCAGGAGAAGCTGCAGTGAGGATTGAACTCTGTGTGGCAGGGGGAGAAATGGAGACTGCTCTTGTGTGGTGGTAAGAGCCAACAAGGCCTGTGTGGGGGCAGAGGCCAGGCTGAATTTCCAGCTGGGAAGGAGAGCTGAGCTGTGTCAGCACAGAAAGGAGTGGGAGAACAGTGAGGGACTTCAGCCTGACTGGAGATGGAGTCAGATGGGGCTCTGATTTCTGTCTTCCCAGTGTTGCTTCCTTCTGTGTAGCATGGGGTAGTTCCTAGATGTCCACTGGACCTCCTGGTATTTCCACTTAGTTGGGAGAGCCATATCCTAAGTCCAGGCTTGAAGGTCAGCTCATCTTACCACCTTGTAGTTGGCCAAGTAAAAGGTACTTTACTTGTCTGAGCTGTGACAGCTTGTGGCTGTACAGGTAACTCTAAGCTGCTTAACTCAGTTCTGCTCAGGTGCCTGTTGCCAAAGCTTTCTCCTGACGTTCAAATGTAGTGAAGCTGGAACAGTGACAGCACACTGTGGAATTCTCCCTCCTTTGTCAGTTCTGCATGGTTTTGGCATACTCTGATGTCTCTCCTCCATCTAAAGCTGTAGTTCTACAATGTCCAGGTTGTGTTCCTGCTCTCTGATGTTCCTGTGAAGTCAGTCAGTCCCTGGGCTGGGCACCCAACAGCTTTGTGCAGTATGGCAGTACTAGCTGGCAGCAGACTGGGGCTGCACCTCAGGTGTTCATTTAAAAGATGACTGGGAACAACTGTAAGAAATTAGTTATGGGCAAGACAGAGAGGACTTCACATTCCCCTTCTAGTAACAGCTTTTAGAAACTGCATTAAATTGTCAATGCACTGTATTTTCTTTATACTTATGTTTGAAATGTCAGACTGCATCTTTAGGTGCTGGATTCCTTACGGGGAGCCCCAGAATAACCTTAAATTGTGTAGTACATCTTGATGACTTTTAAGTGCACAGTGCCAAAGCAAGCCTGATCTGACTAAAGCAAACTCACCTTTTTCAGTCTGAACACAGAACTCTCTCTTGACATGGTGCCTACATTAGGCAGTCATTTATTGGGCTCAGTAAGTGCGAGGCACACAGACAAATCTGTGTGTTCTCCAGATTGCAGGACTTCCATAGAGGAGGCAGAGCTGCAATAGACGGAATGTGAAACCACTTCTGTGTTCTAAAGAGGCAGTTTGTTGTATCCAATGTATTTTGACAGGTAAGTGCTATCTCAGCCAGTCCTGGATGTTGCCAGGAGACACTTCAGGTGTAATTAGGGGTGTAGGCTGCAGTTCAAAGCTGGCTATTGTTCATTTGTTCTGCTGCTGTGGCAGATGGGCTTGGAGTCACAAAGACATTGCCAGGGTCTGTACTGTCTGTCCATAGATCTCCATAAGATATTGCTTATATGACCATGAAGCTTGCAATGGCTGGACATCCATCTAGCTACCTCCAAGGCTGGTTCTTGCCACATGATCCATGACTATTGCTCAGTCGATAGAGAAGAACATTATGCCCTTGTAATGAACAAGATGGTTGTATTTAAGAATGCCCTGAGGTGATAGATCTTTTCCACACCTTAAGTGAGCAGCAGGTGATCTTTACTTTCTAGGTATGATGCAAAAAACACTAGTGTAGCAGTAAAAGAATGATGGTCTTGTGGGTGGAAAGATTTTTGATTCACAGTCTGGCTACGTTTGTTGTCTGGCAGATTGGCTGCCAATAAACTGGTGAAAATGTGGCCTTGGGATAGGTGAGGATGAGCCTTTTGTCTTACACACATCTCTCAGTGAATCATCCCTGTTCACAGATGTCCAGATACTCCCGCTTACTCAACAAATGCACACTGCAAAGCCTCATTTGTTACACACCTTTAGCAGATTGAATTCCAGCAGCCTTTGAAAACTGTAGGATTGAATGTGATATGGGCCAGCAGGGAGAGAGAGGCACATACTATATGTGATAAGAGATAGTGTTTCCAAGGGTTTCTTTTCCCCTGCTTTTTAACAATTTGTTTGTTTACAGGAAAACAAATTGAGTGATCTGAAATTAAATTTGCATCTGCTTGATGGAATGAGGAAACTGCTTTATTTATGTTTTCCAGATTAAGTTAAGTGAATGGGGTTTTTTTGTTCATTTTGCTTTTATTTTTCAAAGACATGTTCCTGTTTAAATTTGGGTGAACTTGGCTCTGAAATACAATTCTGAAATAGAAAATTTGAGCTCCATAAGAAACCATTGTGGAGGCCAGATAGCCTTATCAACTACTCTTTAGCGCTGACCTTATCAAACCTTTTGAAACAATCTTGCTCTCAGTCTTTCCAATAGGAGAGTTTATTAGGTTGGGCTGAAAAAAGGACCATTTCTGCACCAGACCTAGGAAAAACATCAGAATCTGAGGGTTTGGGGTGCAGTGCAGAATTTCTGCTGCATCTGACTTTGCAGGGGAAGTCCTCCCAGCCTGACCTTGGCTGCTTTGGGTGGTGCTGCTGGAATGGTGCTGCTCTGCCCTGTGGGGTTGCCATATGTGGAGAGGATGTGTAGAGGTGGCTTCACATGGAATTCTCTGGATTCTGACAGTTCATCTGCATCTGCCCCAAGCTGTGTTATGACCCATTAGACTCTCTCCAGAAGAGAAAGTTGTTTCCATAAACAGACTGTACATTTTGATTTACCGTGACTTCTCTCTTTTTTTTTTTTTTTTCTTTTTATATGAGGAATAGGGGCAGATGATTTTTTTTTTTTTAATACTGATGAACTACCTCAAGCAAGGAAGGAAGATGTGTTATGGGACAGACACAGGGTCCTCTGGCTTTACTGTTGTGTATGCTTCTCATATTGATCAATATTCTGTGTTTCTATCTGAAGGGAGCAGAACTGAGCTGTAGAGTGATTTAGATTGGGTTTGCAGGGGGAGGCTCTGCAGATCTTTTGGTCAAGCTCAGATCAGCTTCAAAGGTTGAAGCAGTGATGTCAGATAAAGCTGCTCAGAGCAGTCATGTTCTGAATTCTGCCAAGTACAGAGATACCCCAGCTTCCCTGGGCCCTTGATTTAGTGGTGAATCTGCTTAATTGTGAAGGACTTTTTCTTCTTTTTTATACCTGGCTGGAAATTCCTTGGTGCCATTGCCTGCCAAGAAGGTTGGTCCTTGCTTGAAAGACTTGATACCCTTTTTTGTGATGATGACTCATAAGACTGGGGAGATCATAGATAAGGAAAGTAAAATAATGCATCCCTGAGCTATTACTGTTCCTGAACAGGGCCAGTAGCTTTCAGTTTGAAGGCTGTACAGTGAAAGTAAGATTAATTTTCTGCTCATCTCCCTGTTTCATTAAATTCCTGGTCTCAGCAACAGATTCATTTTGGACTATTTTCTGTTCTTGTTGCCATCTTTGTCACTGGAATGGGATATCAGCATGTTAATGCCTCATATAACCTGTGAATGATGGTAGAGCACGGTCGCTCTTTGACATTTTCAATGCCCTGTAATTTCATTATCTGGTCATTCTTCCCTTCCCCTGCAGTGTAGTGTGTCTGACATGGTGATTGCCACTTCTAATGTCTTTTTCTGGTACTACTTCCAAAGATTTTCCTCTGTCATTATGGCTGCTTTGCTTTTCTTAAAGGAAGGTATTTCTTTGGGTAAAAAAGAACTTTATCTTGCATCCTCAAACTATATTATTTTTCTTACAAATAATAAATTGCTTCTTTGCAATATTCATTCTGAAGAATTTTATAGAATCATGTCAGATACATAAGCATTACTCTTCACTGTAACATGGTCACTTTTCTGAGTGGAATAGGGGAGGTCTGTGTTTAAAAAGTGACTCCTCATTCAGCTATGGAAGAGAGAGATGATGTGTGTCTGACATGCTCTTGGTGTTCCACTTCAGGCAATCATCTTGGCATTTCTCAGATCCCTCATTATTGCTAGGCTGCAGGACAGCAGCAGTGCCCTTGACTTTTCTTTTCCTCTCTTCCTATGGTATATTAAAAGAATTTTTTTGTGGGCTATTGCTTTGTTTTGACTTTTGTGGTTAAGGTCTGCAGTTTGTTCAGAGGAGTTGAGAAGTGTCTTGGGATTTGCAGGATTTGGGGACCATAAAGAGCCATGGATTGCTCCAGACAAAACGTCCCTTACAGTTCCACCTTTTTATGTAACAAGCTCATAGAGTGAGTGTATGCAGGTGACTGGTTGAAATCCTGCTTGTAAATGTCTATATATATATATATATATATATATCGAAGATAGTAGAGGTTAGGGCTTGTTTCAGGAAAAAACAGCACTCATTAAATGCTTATACTAAGCTAGAAGAATGTGACCACATTAGCAATACCTCAGTTAACAGCAGGGAATTTTGTAGTGTGTAAGAGTGGGTCTCACTCATGGGCATATTATTTTTTACTAGAGGTGTTGGAAGAGTATTAGAAGGAAGTTCAGAAGAAACCTCTCAGGGAAATAAAATTAGAGATGCAAAATCCAAGAAGTTTTACTTGTGCATGTTCTTTTCCATTGTCCTTGGCATGGAGAACTTCTCAAACTTTTAGTGGGGTCATTACCCATTCCCTAGTAACTGTTACTTTCAGTTTGCAAAGGCTTTTCTTGTTAAGAGGCACCTTCTCCTGAGTTCCAGCTCTGTTTTATCATGTGGAAATTTCACCTTCTTACTGCTTCTTTTTAAAAAAACAGTTGTTAATAATAATCAGATGACCTAACATGTACAGGCTGAAGACTTTTGGCTTCATCACTCCATTGACATTTTAATTAGTGCTAAATGCTATTGTTTCCACCTTTTCAGACAAATTCCTCTTGATGACATTATTGACTCTCCTGGGCCCGAAGCAAGATGCTGTGGTGTCTGTTGCTTCAATGTTTTGGATTTAGTCTGGATTGTGGTAGACTTGCTATAATTCCTGTCTGCAAATCTTGTCATTCCCTTCCTCCCTCCCTCTGTCCTTGGTACATCTGAGCTCTTCTGATACACATATTAATTCTCTGTTAATTCTGGACTTTCTATGGGACTGAAACACAGTGCATGGAGACTTACTGAGCAGTGGACATAGCCTGGTATTTAGGACTGCCACTGCTTGCAACAAAGACATTTACCTAGACCCAGCCTTGTGTCAGAGCCCCTGCTCTAGTACAGGACACAGTGAAGTTCTGCATTTTGCACTAGAACTGCCACATGTCCCTGTTGAGAGCTGACACAGAGGAGATGGGTAGAAGGAGAGCTGTTTGTGAAGGCTTTTGGCCAGGGAAGGTCAGTTTCTCAACTCTTCTCTTTATTGAAGGGAATCCAAAGGAGACTAAGCTCCTTGGACTAGCTTTAAACTTTTTTAAAGGGGAAACATTTAAATTTAATGTCTAGAAGAAGCTTTATGGAACTGACTTTTCAGCAATGATGAGTAATCTTACTAAAGAGGCTACCTTGTTTTACAGCTTTAAATCTACTTTGTACAGAATCAGAACAGCAATTATCCCATAGGGAACAATCCTGGTGTTTTTGGATGGGCTAATAGGCTTCTTGCATCTCTAATTTCTATTGTGCTGTGAAGATGTGGATGATTGTTATTAAAGGCTGTGAGGAGCAACTGGTCAGCTCATTGCCAAACTGCTGTAATTCATGGATGTTGTACATGGGCTGCAGTTTGCTTAACATTAAAATCCGTGTATTCTAAATTGTTTTCATAGAGCTTGGCCAATAAAATTACAGGTTTATTATGGTTGTACGGATCTCATTTAATCAAGAATGCCACACGTGCTGTGAATGCAAAGCTGTGCTTGAGCACTACCTCTTGATGTCAAAGTGTGTGAATCAAATTGGTTTTATTTTCCTTAATGTTTGAATGTAAATACACTGTTCCTGAATGAAAAGGGCTCGTGGCATCTGCAAGTACTTGCAATAGCTGTTCAAGAGTGCTCTGTGCTATTCTGACTGTGGCATTGCTAATCTGAGGCATCTAAAACAGCCTGAGATAATTTATTGTCTTCTTTCTTGGCAGAGAGAGGAGGGAAAATAATGCAATGGAAATAATTCTAAATGATTATGTATATCTATAAATTATATATACATATATATAATTAGGTATGCATATATGCATGTGTATAAGGGAAAAGTAAAAATAAGAGAATATGAGATTCTGTTGTTTCGTTTTAAGGCATTGCTTCAAGAGCTAGGGCTGGTAGAAGACCAAAATGCAAAAGCCCCTGAGAGATAACTTGAGCTCTGTGATGCAGTGGAGGACGCTGTTGCTCTGACAGCTTGGTTTAAAGCTAAGCCCCTGGTGCCTGTTTAGTGCATCAGTTTTGTAATGAGACCCGCTCTGGCTGCAGGAGTGTTGTGAGGAGCTGTGGAGCTGTTGGAATCAGTCTTGTGCTGGTGTAGTTACTAGAGAGATCTGTATCAATTGCTATTTGAAAGGCTGGAATGGGGAGTATCTTCATTCTTCTGTGTTGCACATGTGAATTTACAACAGGTTGCACTGTTCCAATAACTAGGTTTACTGAAGATTATCTTTGGAGCTTTTGCTGTCAGTCCTGCTGTAAAAAGGGCCCAGAGAAATATTTCTGGTTTGGGAGGTGTTTTATAAGAAGTAGTTTGTAGATTATCATTGTAGTGAAAGGGCAGTCATAAAACTTCAGAGGCAAAAATGGGACTTTGGATTTGTTCTTTAGTCTGTCACAGGTACTTAAAAGATGTGTTCACTTTTTCCTATGTGTGCATCCTGAAAGGTAAGACATTCTGTACAGAGTTGATACACTGACATCATCTACTTGAATCAACCCTCTGGTCCCCACCATGCTTCAGCCTCTGATGATGTTCAGAGCTCTCAGCTTTTGCCAGCTCAACGCTTTCTCATGAAAAGCATATTGCTCCTGTGACTTCATGGTGCTGATAATGACAAGACCTTGTGGTGTGACTGGTGAGGGAGAGGAGAAGACATTATTCTGATGGTAATCCATGGCTCTTGAGACACTAAAGAGGAGAAGAAAGCTCTCAAAGACCTTTCAGAGTGGCGATTACCAACCTTGTTCGGTCATTTTGCGTTCTTACTTCATTGTACTGCACAGGCATTCCCTTTTAAGTTCCTCAAGGGGCAGAATGATTTTTGGAAGCTTTGAGAAATTTCTGGTGCACCACTTAAAACTTTGCAATGCAGGACTAGTCAGTGGAACTGTTAATGTTCTTTAGAGCTCTTCTGCAGTGATGGGTGGTTTTGATGTCTCAATGCAAGGTGCAACATAACCTTCTAGCCCACGTATATGAAATTCCCTGAAGGTCATCTGGAGACCCTGCAGAGTTGCAAAGGATTTTCAGAGAACATGACACTCTGTCTCTTTCCCCTTTTCTACCAGATTTTGGTTCCTAGATGTTCTTCTGATGGTGATGCAGGTGCTAGAAAAACTGAACCTTCCTTTGTCATACATGAGTTAAAAGGATCTATCTCTTAGAGTTTAGCATCCTAAATCTTGAGCTTAAAAGCAGTCTCAGTTTAAATGTCAGTCAGCAGTCTCAGTTGCCATAACCATGATTATTACAAGAGATACAGACAGTGGCTTGATATGAAGAGTGGGCTTCAATTTTTCTGTTTCCTGGAGGGAAAGAATCTGGCAGGTCCACTGTGGTGGTTTTAGCTCTAGCTAGAATCACCAAGGTACTTACTCATCTCTTGCTGTGAGATATAGATTAGAAGAAGGGAAAAACAGGCTTAAAACTTAAAAGGAATAAAGAAACTTTATTAACTGAACTACAAGAATAAGAAACCAGAATAAAACCTCCAGAAACCTTTTCTCTCCACCCCATCTCACCTTTTCTTTTCTCAACTGACAACACAGAGACAAAACCTGGGATGTTAAAGCAGTATTAACTATACAATAGTCTTTTTCATCAGAGTTTTTCTTGTAATTTCAGGGAGACTTCTCTACAAGAAAAGCAGTTTTCTCATGGCTTTTCATTTCCATTCCTGGCGGCCTCCTGGAAAAAAAAAAAAAATTGCCATCATGCTTTCCTCCCATTTTTATACCACTCAGAGTTGTGTTCATGGGCCATGAACTCAAGGGGTGTTATTTTAAGGATGAGTTATTTAAAGGCAGAGGTTCTCTTCATCTGTTTTTATAATCATCTCTGGTATCAGAAGTATTCTCTTTTTCTCTCTTGGGGCAAAGGGTCTTCATCAACTCTCACTTCTCTCTTTCTGTTCAAGCATCTCATGGGATCACAACTTCTTTACCATCTGCTTAGCTTCACCAATGGATACCTTTGCTCAGATCTACAGTTTGAATAGGTCATTCCCCCCAATACTCTTTCATGAATTAAAGGAATTTTTCAGAGCATTATTGTTCATCTCTCTAGCTCTACGAAAAGAATATTTTAGCTTATTAAAGCATCTCTTCATTCTCCTTCTATCTGAAGCTTGATTCTTCTCTCTTGCTGACCTTGATGTTTCATGTTGTCTCTTCACATGTTGATCACTCTTGCTTTCCTCTCTCTGGACAGGGAATTAAATCTGCAGGTCTCATCTGGGTAGTGAAAGGGTTAAAATCTGGCCCAAGCCACGGATAGGTATACATGGCAGTGCTGAAAAGCAGGGGATGGTTTTTGGATGCTTTTCAGCCTGGAGCCATCTGTGCAGGCCATGGAGGGCGAGATGTTGGCAGCCGTGGCCTGCCCCAGCCCTGAACCAGGGGCCATGGCCGAGCCCGGCCCGCCTGGGGCTGGGGAAATCCCCTCAGTGTCCGTCCCCCGCCCGGGAGCTGCTGGGCTCCGGCCCGGCCTCCTCCCCACAACAGGCCTCACAGGCCGCGGGGCAGCGGGCCAGCCACACCAGAGCTCCAATACCTCTCCAGGCCGGGAAAAAGGGAGCCAGAAGCTCCTGGGCCTAGGTTTAAAAGGTGGTAGTCACAAAGGTGATCTCACTTTTCAGTGGTGAAAAATGCTGTCAATTCTCAGAAGTGGCCAACTATTGGCCAGGTCTCAAGCAGAGAAGAAACTCCCAGCAGCCTCTCTCAGAGGAGTCACTTCCTTCTATGTTTTCCGCGTTTTTTTCCCCTAAATGCCAAACCACCACATCCATAGAGATAATTTTGTAGATCCCTAAGTAAGGAAAGGAGACAGATCTTGCAATGTCAATTGTTCTGAAAGTTTTCTGTTGAAGTGAGGGTTGCACAATTGAGCCAGTAGGTGTATGACCAACTGTCCCTGGGCCCCAACCAACTGTAAAAGGATTCCAAAAGTTGATAGAGCTTTGAATTTCTGCAAAGGTGATTTTCCTCTTTTATTTTATACAATCCATGTGCATAATGTAAAGTCTGTACTTCTGAGTTTCCTACTTTTACAGCTTGAAATTCTCAATCATAATGTTGCATTAAAGGAGATTGGAATTCAAGTTCCTCTATTTTTCTCATCTTTTTTTTTTTTTTTTTTGTAAGTACCAGAACACTTAAGTCTGTAAGAAAAATTGCCCTTGACAGCTTCGACTGTGCTGTTCCACATCTCCCCATGTAGGCATTAGCACAAGGTATTTCTAAAGCGGGAATTTTTTTTTTTCTTTCTTGCTAAGGTTAAAACCAGATGAATGGATTTTTTTCTTCAACACATTTCCCCCCCACACCCCCTTGCACTATTGGACTGACACTAAAAATTACAATTGTATTGTGCATTGTCAAAGATGTACTCCCACCCCACCACAAGTTGCTGCCAGTCTTTCAGAAGACAGTTCTTTTTTGGAGGGGAGGGGGGTGGGGGGCAGTTTGGAATATATTTAAAGTTTTCGTGGTGGGACAGAGGAGGATGTTCTCTCCATCTGGCAATGTGGTGGGTACACACAGAGGAATCATTCCCAGCTCACATTCTGGAAATACCTGGTGAGGGGATGTCATCTGAGTCTGCTTGGTTAGGCCCTCCCCAGGAGAAAGCATCCTGGCTCCAGGGGTGCTAGGCATGAGCAAGAGCTGCTCTGCACAGGAGCAAAGAAGGAAAATTGCCCAGACAGAGTGTGTTTTCACAGCAACATAGAAAAATTCACAGATGAAAATAATTTTAGTTTACTATTTAATGATGCAATACATATAATAATAATAATAGTAAGCTACTTATGGTACAAGTAGTTCAGTCATTGTAACAATGATGAAATGTGTGCACATTGCAAATATAGACTAAAAATGAAAAATAATAAAGGTGATTAAAATCAGGAGTAAAGATTATTTCAAAGGAATTTGAGTAGAAAATGGAGCTACTAGGGCAGAGTCTGACCTTACCATAGTTGAGCTACTAAGTTTTAAAGTAGGTTTTGTCACCTGCAGATGAGGACTACATAAACAGAAGTTCAAGGTCAGGAGAGTGCAGTTAATTGGACAGATCACGTTTTTATTACCGTAATATATAAGATAATCAGATAATTTAATTTTTTTTAAAATCTGTAATAATGTAAAAATATGTTAATTAGCTATTTAGCACTCAAACTCTTGCTTCTGACCTTTTGTCTGTAAAGAGCCCTGACTCTGCTTGTCTCTTACCTTGGGTACTTTCCTATTCTGTGTGTCCAACTCAGCCTGACTGACCCAAGTTGTCTGTGATACTTACTCTAAATGATTGCTTTTATTTTTATCTTGTTCTTCCTGTGATGATTCTCATATTTCACCTTCCCCACAGTTTAATTATAAGTACTCTATGTATGCATATTTAAGACATTGCGATTACATAATGGATTTTTACAGTTATATTACAGTTGTTTAAAGCAGGTTCTCATATGTGGTAGAAAATCTGACTATTGGATGTTGATAGTTGCAGAACCATAACTTGAACCATTTGTGCATTTGCCCTTTTTCCCTCTGTGCTACACTTGACACTTGGCAAACTGCAACAATCCTTATTTCCGTGGGCTGTTGTGAGGAAGGGAATAAGCTGAAGTCTCAGGCGATTGGATTTGCAGTTAATAAGGGTCCAGGACTGGAAGGTTTTTTAGCTGGCCATTAAAAACAGATGCGAGGGTTTATCTTCCAACAGGTACATTGTTTTCTTCCATGGTAACATCTGTAAAACTCCAGCTTTTGGACTGGTTCTCCTGTGCTAGCAGTGAGGCATTTTCACATGAAGTAAGCATTTGTACACATGAGGATGGATTTTAACAGGGTATCTAGTCCATCTTCTGTCCCTGGGGGGAGAGAGAGAATCTCTTGCCCATGCACTGATCAATAGCAATTGTTTCAGTTGCTAATTTGAATCTGAAGAAGATCACTAGTATTTATATATGTATATGTACATATGCAGGGGAGAGGTGAGAGGGCATGTGTGTGAGAGGAGTGAGAGCTCCTGAGTAGAGCCTGGAGTCCAAAATGGAACAGCTATAAGCAGCCTGGATTTTCTTGAAAAATCACTTTTTTGGGAACTTTTTTTTTCCTTCTTCCTTCCAGAAATGCCTCAGACACAAAATTTCCCACTTAGTTTAGCTTCTTTTATAGAACCAGACCCTCTTGCCTTCATGAAAAACCCTTTCCTGTCCCGGCAGTTTATAGGATGTCAAAGGGCTATAATCTATTACTTTTTTTTTTTTTTTTTTTTTTTTTTTTTTTTTTTTTTTTTTTTTTTTAAATTAAATGGAGAACTCTCCTGTGAAGGTAGTGTACCCATACTTGGAGTTCAAGTCATTCCTTCTTTTCAGGTCTCCCCATGTCAGAAGCTTTAAATGGCCCTTCAGCAGAAATGTGACTGACTCCACAGAGATAAATTGCTGCACAAAATCTGCTGGTTCGCAGATGGTATCAGGGGATAATTGGAATAAGAACTGAGCCAGCAAAGTATCTGAGGCCTTTTTTCATTTTCTTCTTGAACTTAGGGGTGTGCACACAGCAGCTTTAAAAGGAAGATGGAGAAGAGAAAAAAGATAAAATTAAAGTTTCCAAGGTTTTAGAGGGGCTTCTTAGCAAGATCTAGGGTATATGATCTGGTGTGGGTTGCTGAATCAATAGAAATAAATTATGAGTTCCTTGCTATCACCTCTTATAAAGTATGATAGGGGATCCTTAAATCATATCACTACCTGACAGGAGAGATTGTATTTATGTTAACCTGAGTTACACAGAGATAAAGCTCAGGCTTCTGATATTTTAAGCAGTCTCGATGTCTTTTTTGGTGGGAATGTGTGTTTATGTGCAGAAAAACCATCCTGAAGAACTGGGAAAAATTCTGTGGAGCAAAACTCTGCCTTGTCAGGGGCGTGGATCAGATAATCTATGGAGTATTTCTCTCTGACTTCTCTGACTAATGCTGCTCCCAAGCTGCTGTCAGTGTTGGTGTCTCCAGCCTCCCTTAAAGTGTATTTATTCCTAATCACCACACCTTTTCCAGACACTCTCTCCTAATTCTTTGTGGCTGATAATCGGTTTTATTTCACACAGACACGTATGCACACGAGTGTGTGCACTCTCCTGCAGCCTCTGGGACCGAATCCAGCTGCTCTTCAAGGACTGATAACTTCACTGTAGGCATCTCATTTATTTCTTTATTAAGGAGGTTTTGCACAATTGCAATTAGAGTTGCAATTTTTGTGTGTGTGCGCCTGCACTAAATGTAAGCATGCAGGTATGCAGGTGATACACTTGCTGAAACTGAGGCATGATTTACCAATTTTATTTCTTACTTTCTTGGAAGAAATGTTGCGTGAGAAATATTGCCCAATTTTTAGAGTGTAGTGGAGATGAAAGAGCCTTGTGGCTGACTTGCAGCCACTATACAGTTAGTGGCTATGAATACCCTCCCTTTGGTTGATAATTGGAATATCTGACTTGGGGAGAGGAAAATCAGACTTCTTTTCCCACATTGTTGTAAAACATTATGGTCCAATTCCTTTTCTGAGTCCTGGAGTCATTAGTCATTGCCTTGCTGGTGGGGTTATTCAGCTCCATTCACTACCATGGCAAAGATTTGTATGTGCAAGGCATCCCTGAACATATCCTAAATTACAGTCCCTGCACGAAAATGCCTAAAACTAAAAGCATGAAGGACCCTGTCAGATTCAATTAAAAAAGCTTTCTAGATTTGTGAGAGCCAGTAAGGTAAATCCATGACTCTGGAAGAGGTGTGTCAGTGGTGATGCTGATCGGTGCTGTTTCTTTGACAGACTGGGCTTGCCCTTGAGTTGTCAAGGTATCCAAGAGAGCCAGCACACAAAATTCCTGCCCTGCTTTTGCTTGTAAAGGCACAGGAGGAGACACCTGGGCTTTCCAGATCTGTCTCTTGCTGCAAGGCACTGTTGTGGTTTTAGTCCTGGGTTTGGTTTGTTTTTTTTTTTGGCACTCTCAGATTCTGTTCATTTAGTGCAAGTCCTGGAAGTAGGAATTTCAAACTGCTGCTTACATCTGGAAGGTGCTTTAGTGGAGATAAAGTGATGTGTCTCCAGCTGTGCCAGTGGGAAGGCTTCTGCTCTGGCTCCAGCCCATTGTGCTGCCTGATTGATACTGAAAGGGAGGAGGGCAGGGGACAGAAGGAGCCTGCTGTGGCAGTTTTCCTACTGGAAAGTGATAAGCAACACAGGCAAAGGAAGATTAAAGGCGAATATCCTCCTTTTAGTTACTGGTTCTTGTTTTGAGGACAGATTTGATAGTCTCAGCTGTTTGGAGATCACAGGTTCACTAGAACATGTTTTGCTTCTGTGTGTGATCTTGAGACTTGTCTCTTTCAATTTTAGAGGGCTCTTTTACGTGCACTGCCTGAAGCCACCCACAGATCATTTTTGTCTCTTCAGAGATTAAAAAAAAAAGGACAAAAAGTAAGGAAAAGTCCTTTGCTGCAGGTTAAGTTGGCAAAGCTTTACTCCTATACAAGTGCTACTCTGATTTCCAGGGGCAGGATTTGGCCTGTGTTTGCTGTCAGTAGCTCTGCTGTTTCCTTCTTGTGTCTTACAATGTGCTATTCATTAATTCCTATTATCTGGAGATAAGTTTTCTGCAGCTGTGCTCGCTAGACTGGGGAAAAATGAGAGATTGGTATTTAAGGTGTATGTGTTCATTTTCACCTAATCATTCTCTTACTCTGGGTGAACTCAGATTGGTGTTTTATCTTCCAGATGATGCCTCTTATCTTAAATTATCAAAATGTGCTAAATTGGATTCTCTCAGCTATGCTGAATTTCTCGATGGAGACTCTTTTTGAGAATAAAGTGGTCTTTGATTTTTCGTATATATTTGCAAAGTGGATTGAACCAAACTCTTAAAAATGGATTTGGATTCTTCTTTCTGAGTGTTTCCATGTAGAGAAACACTTAAAATTTCACTTAGCCTCTCTCTGCCTCCTCATCAGTAAAACAAAGATGCCATTACTTGCCTTGCTTCATTGTGGTGATGCTTGCAGAATCTGTTAACACCTGTGGAATTTAAATTCCTCTCCTGGGAGTTGTGTAATAGTTCTATATGCTTCTCACAACTGGAGATAGCACTCTTGGGTATTGGCAACTGCACTCAGACCTCCAATGGAAATGAGGATGGTGATGTTGTGTAGTGTGATCACTCACATGCACACATACATTTTTGAGGCTGTATTTTTGTGAAGAGATTTTGATGAGACCGGGATTATGTAGTGACTGTTTTTGAGAATCACTCTACCTTGACCTAGGAAAACACTTGTGCTGGAATAATTTTCTTCAGAGCAGCCTGTGCCATGCTGTGCTTGGAATTCTTGGTTAAAACAGTGCTGATAGCACATCAGTGTTTTAGGTGTAGCTGAACAGAGCTTCACAGTGTCAGGTTTCTGTTTCTCACTCTGCCTACCCAAGAAGGAGTTCAAAAAGGTGTTGTGTTCCATACAACATCATCTTCAGCAATAGAAACTATGTTCTAAGACTGATTTTGCATTGGTCTGCTGGGGAGGACAGTCAATGATGGCCTTTATATCACTTGTTTGTTTATTTATAGATTCTTCCCTTGACTAATGAAAATGTCTCTGCCAGGAATTAAAAGGTTTTTTTCACTTCTGCTGTTCTGGTTTTCTCCTCCATCAACCTGGGGTGGGACAGTCAGTGTCTGGGTTGGTGCTTAGTTGCTGGTTGGGGTCAGCCTAGCACACACTTAAGCACAAATACACATTGAACATGTAAATGGTCCCTTCCCTATCTTTTGAGTGCTTGTTTCGGAAAAATTAGGCTGGTATTGGTGACTTTTGACAGAATTAGCTTTGAATGAAGAGATTGCATGGAAGAGTGCCTTAGAAATCCATGATCATGAATATGCATGTCCATGTGCTTGCCTATCAGTCCATCTTTAGTTAATAATCTTGTGCCTTGAAAACCACCCACCACCAACACCACAAAAAAGAAACCCAAAACAAACAAAAAAAACCCCAAAAAAGCCCAAAGAAGAAAATCTTAGGGACCTACATAGATCAGTGCTGCTGGTGTTTTAAGTCCCAGAACATTTTAAACCAGTTTGTCTTTGGCTATGAGCATTTAACTGACACTGGTTCCCAGTATCCTGTGGTTGCTCACATTTGAAATTTACTTCTTGGGTGCTGTTCTCATATGGATTGGGGAATGGCAGATGGAAATTGCAGACAAGCTTCTGGTGGCTGGCTTGGAGGGTAGAAAATTGCAAGCATCTGGAAATATAAATATGTCTGTGGGCAGGAGACAGAGACCCCAACATGCCAGAGCAAGTGAGTGGAGAGCTCTCATTTCTGACATGTAAATTTGTCTGCCCTCTTTCTGTTGTGCTCTCTGCTGCTTAGTGCTCATCCCTGTACTCTTTATTAATTACAGTTGGCAAATATGTGCACAGGGCTGCTGATGAGTTGTGCTCATCTCTGTGCTGATGTAGCAGGATCACTCAGAGAAGAGATGTTTTGTGAAGTGGATTGGAGCTGGCCTTTCAGATGTCTGTCTGACATCTACGTTCTTTGCTGTGCTCTTCCCTCTTGTGTCTCTCACATGAATGTCCCCTGTCACAGGAGCCTGACAGGCTTTGGTGTGGTGCTTTTACTTGTCCTGAAGCTCATTGTCAACCTGCTGAAGGAACTGCAGTGCCTTTGCACTCTTAATTTGTGGGAAACAGGCATTATATATTCCACTCTGGGGTATATGCAAAGCACTTTGCCAGTTTAGAATTGGCAAGATCTGGAGCTGGGTTTAATGAACTAAAGTAATTTTCCTTCGTAGTAAAATTTTATTGGCATGGAAGATTGTTACGCCACCTAACACTCTGAAAAGCTTCTGAGTACTTTTGTGATTTGTGGGCTTGGAGATTCTGATAATTGCCTGAACAATAGGGATCCCTTCAGGGATGTGTTTTGGAGACAGAATGAACCATGGGCTAATGTTCCTAGTTGTAATTTTTTTGCTTTCATGCCAGCCAAGTTGTGTCAAGACTCAAGGCTGCTGAATTGGACAGTTTTGGACACTTGCTGGCCTTATTTTAGAGAAGAGGTCCGTCATATCAAATCTGGATTTAGTGGTTTAGTATGCTATAGAGCATTGTGTCAGGATTCCTCAGTGCCAGAGGCTCTTAATCTGTATTGAAGTATAGACCATTTAAGGTAAATGATTGACAGGTGTTGGCATTTTTTAATATAAGCCTTAAAGCAGGGTATTTAGTAGACAGTGAAAAAACTTCCAACCTATATGTAATGTGGAGATGCATGTGTGAAAAATGAAGCACAGAAGAAAATTCTTGTAGAACTGGAACATCACCTCTTTCCAAAGAAAATATATTTTTTCTGATTATCCTTTCTCCATTACCATTTCTGTCTACAAAACCAAAACAATTTGTTAAATTATTCAGGTCATTAAGTTTTGTGTAAGCTCAGCTTGAAATTGCATTTTCTGGAGGGATTGTATTGCCTTAAAGGAGCTGTAATTCAGCCTCCCTATTTCCACACTCTGTCCTACAGACTCTCTGTTTTTTTCATTCTCAACCAGCTGAGCTGCTCGGTGTCCCAAGGGACACCTGCCCTGGGGTGTCCTGGCAAGCACAGTGTTTGTGTGGAGCCTAGCCTGCAGGAGATGAGGAAACTTCATATCTGAGCTGTATTTCCTGAAGTAGAAGTATGATCCCATAGCAAAATGCAGTTTAATGTTGAGCTGACTTGGAATTAATTTTAGAAAGATTGTTTTGATGAATAGAAACAATTTAATTTGGCACTACAAAGGTGTTTTCTTTATTTTGATTAAATTATGCCTAAGTGTAAGATTTTTACTGTTTCTGAATTTCTTGAAACTTAATAAATTTGTATTTCTTTTCCTCAGAGCAAAATGTTTTAATTTATGTTGCAGAGTGGGCATTTTCTATGGGGTGGAAATTCCAGATTTCTGACAGTTCAGGGGAAGAAAATGTTTTTGTTTTGAAATTGTGCCTTAACTGTAAAATATCCATTTTTTTGTAGAATTCAGCTTTTAAAATGAAAACCATCAAGATTTTCATGCAAAATTTCATTGCCAGAGAAAAAAAGGGTTATTTGTTAGTGTTGACAAAAACAAGCTGAGCTTCATAAACTACAAAGCAGAAATTGGAATCAAATGTCTCAGCCTGAGTCAATGAAGGTTTTTCCCTTTTTAATTTTTCTTTCTCCTGTCAGAATTCAGTTTTGGAAGATATGTCCAATTTTCCTCCTATTTTGTGTTGTTCTTCTTCAACTGAAGCATTCAAACAACACAATGTCTTAGAAAATCTACTTTTCCTCATCTGCCCCTGCTTCATGTTTCTTCTTAGCATGGCTGGGGCAGCCTGATGGGGCCTCAGAAGATCCTCTTGAAAGGGTTTGACGTTTCCTCTGCAGAGCTGTGTCAAACACACCCCATGGAAGCAGCTCAGGATCCAGCTCTGCCTTTCAGGCTCTTGTCTGTGTCTCGACCCTGCAGTAGTTCCTGAGCAGCTGAGTTTGCTCTGTGGTCTCACAAGGCAGCAAAGTGCTTTTGCAGCTTTTCTTGGGAGGGTTGTGTGTTCAGACTCTCAGATCCTCTCTGGCTTTCAGACTCCCAAACCATTGCAAGAGTTGCCTTTATTGAATCTGGGGTGTTTTTTCTCAAAAGCAAGCGGGAGCGGAGTGGAAGCTGCCTGGGTTAGCGGTGTGGGAATGCTGCCTGTCCTGGGTTCATGTGGTGAGTGATTTTAGGGACAGGTTACTGTAGGTGTTACCACTGCCTCAGGCAACTCCTGCTATTTCCTGGGACCCTGTGTAAGATACTGCAAAGGGATGTTCACACTTGTACTTTCCATGCAGCACCAACAAGTAGAGATGGATGTTAGTCAGTCATGCTGGGCAAAAATCCAGAAAAGTCATACTAAACAACGTGTTTTTACTATGATTTTATACCCGGGAGCTGAGTAGCATTCAGCCCACTTCTGTAAAGCTGTTGTTATCCTGGGATTTGCAGGGTGGTAATATATAAGTGATGTCTTCAAAAATATAGGGCATAGGAGATCTGGGGAGAGATGTACAAAGAGCTGGGAGACTATGGATGCTGCCTTTAGTTGTGATTGCAATTTAGGGTAGAAATAAGATAGAATCTCTTGAAATTTGACCAAGACACAGAGATTTTATTTACAATGTCTAGGAATAAATCCAGGATCCTCTGAACAGCTGTCTTTAATGTGCTTGGACTCTGAAATGTGTGAACTTCGTGAAACCTCACCACAGCTGTGAGCAATACAAGGGGTGTAATTTCAGGGCAGGCAGGGCTTGTGCTACAGTGCATGGCTTCCTAGAGAGTCTTGAGAGGATTGCTGGCCAAGTGCCTGTGGGAATATAGGGAACATCCTAAAAATGTCATTCTCATTGGGTTTTAGACGGGAGAAGGCTGTCCTGCTGGGTGTAAGGGGGGAGGCACACAAACCATACAATCCTTGGTTGCTGCAGCTTGCAGCTGGCTCTTGCCCCTTTGTATGGGAAGGTGTGTGCAGGGTTTCAGCTGTGTTAAAAAAGGATGTTAGCCTTATTTCCCCATAGCATAGCGTTGGTTTCAGCTGACGTGGACTTGCATATGCTGACTCAAATCTGCCTGGTAGGTTTCTTTTCACACCCTGCTGGAAGCAGCTTGGCTATTATCTTCTTCCTAAAGGTCTCTGCGTGGGGAAATAAAAGGAAATAAAAGGAAAAATGCAATATAGGATAGTAAAAGTGGATCCAGGAGAGGGAGGAATGCTCGAAGCATCTATTCTAAAATCATTAAGTTGGGCACTGATTGCATAGTCACGTACCAAGGTCCCTTACAATTTGAACAGGTTTTTTCCTGGTACTATGCTGACTGTAAGCAAGTGCTGCAGCAGCTGTGATATTGATTAATCCTTTGGCATTTTTCTGCAAAGCTGTAAACTCTGCACCCATCAGCCTTTCAGCTGGGAAAGCCCATGAAAGCTATGGCTGGTCCCACTGCTGTGGGAGGAGGAGGAGGGAGGGAGGCCTGCCTTTGTATGAGCAAAGATCCTTGTCGCATATGAAAACATTAATGAACTCAGCCGTTTGAGACACATCTCTCAAATGGACCCACCTTTTAGGCAAACTGTGAAGTAACTGCTCACAAACCTGCTAACTCATTGCCCTAGATGCTCTCTCACAGATGTCAGGGAAACTGGCCTGTGCTTGAGTTCTGCAAGGAGGAAATGATGCTGAAATGTTAAAACTGTGCAAAACAAAAATGAAGAGGCGCCCTGGAGCTCTTCCTTGAGGCTGGTCCTGTAGAATCCAAGTGAATGAACTGTATGGTGTTATGCTAAAAAGGCAAGGAGCGGATGCTCAAACGCTCTTGCCTTCCACTGAGAACCCTGTGTTCTCTCTGCACAAGTTCCCATCCCATGTGAGCCTGGGAGCTTGCACAAAGGCTCCCAAGTTATGCATTATCAGAATGCATAACTGCCTTTCTGGAGAGAAGGGCATTGGGCAATGTAGCTTGTAACTAGGAGGATTACATTTACCTGTGAAATCTGAGGTCAGAGTGCCAGATACATCAGAAGGAAAGTATATTCCTCTGTGCTCCCCCATGTACTGTTTAACTCCCCTCTCCCCCAACCTCAGCTTTGCAGGGGCATGACTCAGGAGTCTTTTCTCCAGAAAGTCAGTGAGCCCTGGAGTCTCTGACCCTCCTTGAGCACTGCAGATCCAGGTGGAGGTCTGTCTTGCTCAGTGCATATGTAGAATGTCACACTACTTATCCCTCTTACTACTGTGGAAAGGTGATGGCATGTAGGTATTCCTATGCTCTGGAGTCAGTGACTGCAGATGGAGAAAACAGAGCTGGCTCTAGGCAAGATGGCCTGTTTTGGTCATCAGGTTTTTGCATGGGGATCTGCATAAAAAAACTTGCCCATTCTTTCCATGGAGACTGAATAATTAGTGACAGAATGTTGAGAGACAAAAGAAGCTGACTGTAATCTTAGATTGAGCTATTGAATTAGCAAGGGTGCATTTGATTCCATCCCTGACTTTGAATAATTGTAGTTGCAGAGAGGTCAGCTCACAAAATCTGATTAATTCCTGGTGGCATGTTTTATTTCAAATGCAGAACATTTTGGGATTAAAATAAGTGTTACTGGTTATACAATGCACTAAGCTAATGATTTCCCATTTTACTTTTTAAACCTACTTTATCCTATAATACTGCAACTTTAATGGATAAATGCTCAGCTCTCCTTTGGGTGGTTTCAAATGCCCTGTGTATTGTTACAAAATCTAACATCAACCTTTTTTTTTCTCCTCTTTTCCCTTTCTCTCTTTCTCACTCCCTCCCTTTCCCCTCTCTAGGTGATTCTCATTCTGACAAAGCTCTACGACTTCAACCTGGGGAGTGTTACAGAGAGTTCACTGTGGAGGTACGTGGGTTGTGGAAATCACAGCAACTGGGATGGAGGGTTTTACTGTATCTCTTCTAAAACTGGGGGTGATCCAGGGTGTGGGCATGGGGGAGTGTCTGTGTTCATCAGAGGAGGAGCTGGCAAAGAATCTGAGACAAATAGAGTTGCTCTTTGGAAAAGGGATACATGATTAGGACATATTCCTTTAATAAAGTGAGGTCTGCAAATAAGAGGGTTTCATCATATAATGGCACTTCCCTGGCATGCAGAGGAGCTTGGTTTCCTTCTCACCTTTGAGTGTCCTTAGAGAAGTCCCTTCCTTCCCCTCTCTGCTGTGAGGCTGGCAATGAGAACAGGCTCTATAGATGGGTACACACTTGCTGGAACTGTGTCTGAGAAGGAATAAAACACAGTGTATGATAAAATCTTAGCTGTGTTCCTCACCCCTGTGAGATAAGATGGTCATCTTGGTAGTGCCTGTGTGTTGGGCTGTAAGGAGAGAAGCTGCTGAAGGACTAGAGATGCCACAGCAGAGTGCTGGTGTCTCCACTGTGGGTGTACTTGGATGCTGTCACAGAGCTGCCTTGTTCCTAGGCTGGCATGGCAGGTGGACTGTCCTGCCCTGGGCAAACATGCTTCTGGAGAGTGTGTGTTTGGAAGTATGTGTCTGCATTTAAAATAAAGAAGTAACCTAAAATCCCCTCAGTCCCCAAATTCACCCCTATAAACAGGTCAGTTCTTTGACCTTTGAAATCACCAAATTGTTTCATCTTGCCTGTGGAGTGGTATGCCTTTAACAGAATTGCTATCAGGTGTTTTTTACCCTAGGTACATTAAAAAAAAAAAAAAAAAATTAAAAAACCTGGCAGCCTGGGGCTGGTGAGACCAAGTGCCTTGTTCCAGATTTACCTGGTGTATTACACCTGTTGTGAAACCTGCTCAAGGTGTAGTTGGTGGAACAGTCAGTGCATTGCTTGGGTGGGAACCCTTCCTGGCAGATGGTCTCTTGTACTTCTTTCTTCACAGGTGATCTAAAAGCCTGTGTTTGGAACAGGCTTTGGCCATTTGCTGCAGCTTTATTCCTGTAAATGTATTTGAGGGTTAATTACTCAGTAGAGCTTTTGAAACTTCTCAATTTGAACAGTACTTAAGAAGCCTAATTGCACTGCACCATGGTAATCTGCAAAAGTATAAATAACCATGCAAGCTAATAAGAGAGAACAGTCATTTCCACTTACCCTGGTACTTTTCAAGGTATTAATGCCTTAAAAAACTTTTGCCTCTTTACGTAGCAAGTACAAATGGTACTGTGATTGTACTTTAAATGTAATTGCCAAACAATCTGCTCTGCATAAATAATGTAACAAACAGGCAAACCTTGTCTTAATCCTGAGTTTGCAGCATCACCTGAGCTCTGCAGAAAGGTAATAACAGCACCCCTTTTGGAGGATTCTCAAAGTGATTGAAATGTAATTAATCACCAATACAATTGAAAGTATCCAGCACATGGCCAGCTGGGAATACATGCTGCTTTGTGAGAGTCTTTCAGCATGTTCTGGAACACTGCTGCATTTGGTCTCCAGTGAAACAGGGGCAATTGGTGAGGCTGGAGATTGAGAGAGTTTCAGAAGCTAGAACTTCCCAGGTGTTTCCTAGGTCTGTGAGGAAAGCTCAGGGTCAGAGGTAGTAAGTAGATTTCCTGGGCTCTAAACATTATTTTCTACTTGGAGAATTCAGGAATAAGCTATGTTTTACTTGAGAGGGGAGTGTGAAATCCTGGAGAGCATCTATGCAGAGAGTTTCTCTGCAAAGGACATTGTAGAAATGCAAATAGATACTAAGTGGAATAAATAAGCTAGATAAATACTCCTTTTCATGGGATTTCCTGTTTTACTTGCAAATTCAGGCCCCTAAATCTTTGCATTATTTAAATTGATGTTTTTCAATATTTTCTTTTTGTTTTTGAGACCCTGAAAATTTTAAAAGCAGGGTTTATTTTTGCAGAATGAATGTAAGCCTGCTTGCTGACAATAGATTTGCTTTCTTTAGTTACTTTTTTTAGACTCTTTGAGCCCCCAGATCGGTCACAAACTGAATTCAACATCAATTAAGTACCAAAAGATGATCTGTACATTTCCAAGGGGTGTGGTGGGGGGGTGTTTTGGTTTTTTTTTTCCCTGTGTTCTGAAAATGCGACTAATCCTTTCTGCTAGCCAGAAGTCCTGCCCATCTGAGCAGTGGTGCAGTATGATATCTATCCTGACCACTTGGCAAATACAGTTGCCTGCACAAGAGAGGAGTGTGGCTTTTGTGGCAGAGAGCAATGAATCACACAGCAGAGGATGCTGAGATAGAGCAGAGTGCAAGGCAATCTCCAAATACCATCTTGCCTCCACCTGCTCCATGCATCAAAATCTCCTCCTCCGTTCCCCCTGGGTTTATAGCATGAGAGGCTTCTTTTAATGGAAAACTGAATTGCCATATAAAAGGAATTTCTAATCCCTGCATCTAAATACAAAAACAAGTAAATCAATAAGAAAACATCCTGAATGTAATTAAAAAAGGGAGTGAGAGCAACAGAGGAAGAGAGGAGAATTAGAAGTTACGTTGAAAACTGCTCCTATATCAGGCTGATAAGAGCTTAGACAGGGAAATGCTAGTCAGCATTTGAATGCAGGAACACAGACCTTGCTCTAATAGCCAAATTCATGCTTCTGGGGCTCAAACAATCACAGAAAAGCTCTCTATTGCTACTGAAGCAGCCAGCCTTGAAGCAGCCAGCTTCAAGGAAAAAACACACACCCACACACACACTCTTCCTTGTGAGTGCCACATCTCTTCTTCATCACAGGAGATACCTGTCAGTTGTGGTTTAGATTTTTGATTTTCCCACTGAGTGGAGTGGAGGTGATAATTTTCCTCCTATGAAAGGAAGGTACTTTATTGCTACTTTGCTATACTTGTGATGGTGTGAGTTGTTTATGAATTTCTGGAGAGAGGTCTTTTTCATAGGTCAACAAATATAACTGTAAAAAATATTTAAGCTCTTAGACATGCAAACCCTTCATCAGTTCTCATTTCCCAGAGAATTATCTGTGTAGTTGAGAATCCAGCCAGCTTTAAATAAAAAATGGATTAAGGGATTGCCATATGCTTTCTGTAGAATTTTTTTTTCACCCCACTAACACCCCTTCTCCATCAACAAAAGGAAAACAATTTTCCCTTTAAATCTGTAAACTTATATGGTTTTGATTGGAAATGCTGTTGGAGCATTTCAAATTCCCAGACTCTAATTCCCAGGCTGTCTGTAGGCCAGGATCCCTCCATCAAACTTCATTGTCCACGAGAAGCTGTAAGCATACAGGAGTGATCTGTATGAAATATGAACTCTCTCTCTAAGGAGTAGGTGCCAGGCTCTTTGTGGGAATTGTTTAAGCTATACAGTATTGAGATAGGGTTGTGGGAACATGATATTTTGGATAAGTATTTAAAGTTGATATTGTAATATTTAAAATGTTTTCAACTGTTTCAACCAGTGTGTATTGAGCAGTTTCTGCAAAGGTAACTGGAACAAAAGGTTTTCCATTGTTGCCTTTTTTAGGACTCAGAAATGTATTAATTTTATTTATTTATTTATTTATTTATTTGGACTGCAGTAGCTAAAAAGACAGCTTCCCTCTCAAGGGAATCTCAGGTAAAGACAGACAGCAGGGTGATCCAGAAGACGCACACGTGACCAAAGTGCTATTTATGGTCAATACCACAGCCATGACTGCAACACATCAGCTAATTGGGCAGTGGGGAGCAGTTTAGATTTTCTTTCAAAGTGCAAGCACTTGCATGTGTCAGCTCTGAGTCCCTGCTACCATTTTACATACCTCAGATAGGTCCCCTGGAGTTCCCTCCTCTGGCTGTTGTCCTGGCTAAATTATCTGATTATACATAATGCTGGCCCATGCATTTACCCAAAATTGTGATTAACGCTTTCTGTTTAAGAGGCTAAAATGCTGCTGAAGATTTTTTTTTTGTATATATATTCCTTCTTGTTTTCTTGTTTATTAACAAAGAAATTTTGTCTCCATGGCAGCAGTCAAAAATCCCCAAGCTTTTTTTTTCACTCTTGTGGCTGCTGTGCCTAAAGAGGTTAGTCTGTTGTCTTAGTCTCTTTGTTGAATTAGGGAAAAAAAAACCCTTTCAGCTTTTTAATAGAGGCAGCTGCAAAATGCAGCAGCTGCAACCCTAGTTTGGAGCAGAGAGGAGTAAAACCCCTCAGCTTGGTTGCAGGCTGCCTTATGTTGTGCATTGCTGTTTCATTCAGTTCTGTTTGAATTACCAGAGGGCTCCACGTTGTTTCCTCCCATGGAATTGCCTCTTAAGCCTCCCACGGTCCCCAGAGACCCTCAGCATGTGTCAGTGTACCTCTGGAATTGCAAAAATTTCCCAGCTCAGGCTTTCTGTGCCCTAGGCTTGTGTGTGGCACATAGAGCTGGCTTCAGACACTGCTGATGTAGGTGGGAAGGAGTGAATGTGAAGTGACCTTTGGGAACTGAGGCTTGGTCTGGTTGCTCCAAGCACAGCAGCCTCTAAGACTGGTGAGTAAAGTCAGGGATCAGGAGATTCAAAAGCCTGACTCAAATTTCCATATCATCCTCTCTGTAATAACCTACACCTGAAATAGGTCATGACAGGGCTTTCTTAAGAGTGTTTTTATCCCAATGCCAATACATCATTTAGACTGCATTGTGAATGGCAAATTCTGGTTTGTGCCACAACCTCTTGTTTAGTACTGGCTTGGCTCCACTGGGGCATTGTAGTTTTGCTGGAGTTTGCTGTATTGAAATGCAGTCTCTGTGACCAGCAGCTGACATCTCCTCTCAGTATTGTCAAATTTGATTACATTTATAATTTTCCACTTTTATGCTGATGACATGCATCTTCGATATGTGCTATTTTCTGGATGATTGTATTCAGGCGTAAAATTAATGGAGCTGATTTTCAAAGTAGTAATGCTTCCCATTATTGCATCTTTTTGGCACTTTTTAATAATGCTGCGAAGTGCAGAAATCCTGTGCTGATGAGGAGAAGGGATTCTTGTATCTGCACTCAGCCATCAGGGCATGGAGGGAAGGAGCCAGCTGTGTGTCCAAGCACCCTGATCTCTCTTGGATTTGAAAACCAGGGCAACCAAAAGTTTGGCATCTCTACTGTTGCTTTTGGCTAGAGTGCATAAATATCTTAGCTTAATGATGGTGAGTTTTTTGAGGCTACTGGAGCCAGCTATGAATATCTTTGTGGTTGAGAGCTGTTAGGTGCAGACTGTGTTTGCTGAAGAACCAAGGCAATGGGGAACTACTGCAGATGACCACAGTGTGAGACGAGAGTTCTTCCTCAAGGCTCCCAGCACCCTGAGCTGCAATCAGTGCACACCTTCAGCAAGATCCCAGAACTATGCAGTTCTTAACCTCCAGTACCCCTGATTATTAGTTGTTTCCCCACAGTAGGTGGTTCAGTTTGCCCTGGTCCAGTTCAGCCTGGCTGGCAGTGATAGATGCCATAGGTGTCATCTTGGCGTGGGAGCCACAGTGGAACCCTTTGGGACAGGAACAGCAGGTGCAAGGTTGGCCCACTCCTGAGCTAGCAGCTGCCAAATGAAGATGGTGGCCCTTTGTTTAATAGTGTGATCTAAACAAATATTTTACTGTGGATGTCAGGAAATACACTGAAGGGATTGTTCAGATTTGATTGGGCTATGTGTAGCTGAATGGGATGGTTCATGGTAATTAAAAATAAAAATTTTAAAAAAACCCCAAAAACGGTATTTTAGGAGTTAAACAGATTGAACCATAGGTTTATCCCTCCTCAAATGTGCCAGAGTCCCAGGTAGTGTCCGGAGCATACATTCTTTGCAGTTCAAACTAGAAGGAGGTGCTGTCATTCCAACAAGGAATAGTGTGAGTTAAAACCATTTTAAATATCTGTTTTGGAAACCAGTAATACAAATTAATAGACTTATCTTAAATTCAGGGCTATGCTTTAGGATTAGGCAAAATCACTAATGGTAATAAAGATAAGACTTAATTTTTTAATACTTAATTTTTTAAGTATATGACTAACTTCTGTAAAGAAGTTTCATTTGCCTCATTTCTAATGTTTCCCTAGCCCTGTTTTATCCCAGGATTTTCCAAAAAGGGAAAAGAAATGTTCACACCTTTGCTTTCTTGTGGTTCCTTGCTTTAATTGTGTTAATGTTGCCTCAGAGATGTTGGAGACCAAGGGGGACACTGCAAAATCATATGAAAAATAATAGCCCAGCAGATGAGTCTAAAGACTTTGTACATGTCTTGGGATGGTGTGTGGATTGAAGTCCCACCTTTGCTTATTAAGATGTCGTAGTCCTTTTGTTTCATGAAGCTCATTTCTCTTTTGTGTACCAGCCTGCTGAATGGTCCATTTGTTTTGTCTCTTAATTGCTTCATCAGTGACCTTTCTGTGGGGGTGGGGATGTCATCAGACAGGGGGGCCTTTTGGATTTATTAATTTTTTGTTTGGCAAGAAAGCTCTGAGACTAATTGCCAAGACTTCCCAGAAGATATTAGTTTACAAATTTTAATGACACTTATGATTTATTAATGTGCTTCCTCCTGCATCTGCTCATCCCTATTCCTTGGTGGAATTCCTACTGAATTGGAGAGAAGGAATAAAACCAGAACTGCAGATTGTAATGGTGTTTTAGATAGTCTGCTATTTTTAAATAAATGTCCATGCTTTATTTCTATCAGTGAATCTCTGAAGACAGAGGTAAATCTTGGCTTTGGCTGCTCTCTGCCCCAGAACCTCGTTTTGGTGTTGCATGATGGGGGCACAGCTGTTCACATTTTTGTGTGCAGGTAACTCCTGTCCAGCCTGTGCTACACATCCCCACTCTGTGCCCTGTTCACTTTTACAGCTTGAAGTGGGGCTGCTTTGCTGAGCTTGTTGATGTTCAGACGTGTGGCTGTGAGAGGACTGGGCTGGTCACTGACTGTGGATGCTGCAGATACGTTTGGCTGGGGAATGTGCTAGTTGAATATACCTAGAGAGGTTGTGTGTTTGTACCTATGTGTTGATCTCATAGACAAAACTGGGCTACTGGGATGCTCTGTTAAATAAGTAGACCTGGGAACTTTTGGGTACATCTTGTTTTCTGGCTGGATACAGGGAAGCAAAAAGAAAAGGTAATTTATTAAATTCCTAATTTTTTGAGGAAATGTTACTGGCATGAAAGTGGAATTCCAAACAAAATGTAGAGAGAAAAAAACAGCTTGTGTTTTGTTTTAATTTGCCACGATTCAGGTAAGAGCCCCTCTTGAATTATTTATATTCTACAAAAGAGCTGCAACAGGAGAGACTGAGAATCTCTCCAGGGAGAAACTCACTCTAATCTTATGTGTGGAAGATCCAAGTTCAAGCCCTTGCTCTGAATAAGTATAAAGGGAAGTGCTTTTTTATTCCTCAAGTAATTACTTGGTGTAACTCATTGTTACAGGATGTTGTGAGGCAGAAATAATAAAAGTGTAAATGGATTTCAAAAGGGGACTCAGTGAATTAATGGAGGATATTTTTGCTGCTGGCTCAATAAGGTGATAGTGTGGAAGCAGCCTATGGCTTACATTAATTATTTTATAACATTGAAGGAACAGGCAAGTTTACAGCTTTTGGGTCAGAGTTTCAGAAACATCTTTTTTTTGTTTTTTTGTTTTTTTTTTGTTATCTGTTTGTCAGCAATGAGCTACTCATGCTTTGAGTATTCCAATAGAATAGCTGGGATTGTGCTGGAGACATGATATTCCACAGTATTTTAGTGGGTTTGGGATTTGGATATTACTGAGTCCAGAGAACAGGATGAAAGACCCTGTGAACAAATCATGCTGTATTTTATATTTTTCATATATTTTCCCTAGAATATTCTGTGGCAGGTTAACAGATAACACAAATATGTGTAATTTGGTGTGTCTACTGTGGCTGTCTTATTCAAACAAGGGATGCTACCACATTTTGTAAGTAAAGGTGTTTCATTGGCCTGGAAGTTCTCTTTGAAATTGTAGTTTGAAAAAAAAAAAACCTCAAAAAACCCAACCCTAGAACAAACCAACCAAAAATATCTTTGGCGTAATTTAATTTTAAAGCTAATTGTTTTAGGCACTCAGCTGGGTCAATGGAAGCTTAGACCTGTTCAGATTGTCTAGTCATTGAATTCCAGAAAATTAGATAGTAAAATGGGAATTTTAGGGAATTTAATGCCAAAAGATATTTCTGGTCTAGATTTCTAAGCATTAGGAAATCTGTGTGAACTAACTAAGTTTGTTGAGGGGAAAAAATGAAATATTCTAGGAAGCTGGAAGAATATGCTTGTCCCTGTGTTCTCAGCTAATATATGCTGTATTTATTATAGTTTTCCTGTCCTTATTGGTGAATTTCTGTGATTATGGCTCCTCAAGAAAGGAGACATCCTATCTCATCAGCAATGAATTTTGAGCTCTGGTCATGTTCCCAGGCATTTAGTTCTGGGGCTTTGGTGGAGCGGGTCAGAGGAAGCTCTGCCAACAGCAAATGTGCTTTTGAAGCCTCACTGTCCCTATGAAGTCGTCTTGTCAGGGCTGGCAGGTAAAGTGTGTTTGTAGTGCTTTGCCTGCTTGTTTAGAAGTAGCAAGGCAGCACTCAGGAGAGAGTCTGCAGCCAAGAACCTGCTGTTGCAGATCCTGTGGGTGTTGTGACTGTTGCTGCATCAGCAGAGCCGCACCTGTTAACAGGAATTGGCTACTCCATCGCTTCTTTTATCATTTGGAGCAGCAATTCCATTGCTCTCCTTAAAGAGCTGCTCCTTTTGTTGAGTTATCTAATCTTACATTCTAATGAGATTTGGTTGTCGGCTGCAAAACTTTTTGCAGGAAGCCACACTTAAAGATGAATTTGTTTTGACCTTACTAATGTCTTTTTCTGATCACTCTTTGCTGTGCAGAGGAGTTTTGTTGGCACAGATTAGTAGCGAATGCATTTCATGGGAATCTGTGCCAGTAGTAATGAAAACCACACATTAAATTCGCTTATAAATATGCAAATAGATAAGTGAAAAATAAAACTTTCTTAATAAATTACATAAGAGCTTCCATACTAAGTCTCGTCTACTAGGATTGGGAAAGGAGGAGCCCAGAAAAGAGTACATTAAAAATCTTACAATGTTATGTGATATGGACGGGGTCTTGCTGAAGCGTGTGGGTAGAACTTCTCTCATATGAGGAAAGGCTGAGAGAGCTCTTCAGTCGGGAGAAGGGAAGCCTGGAGTGAGACTGGTGGATTGCATCAATGTGTGCAAATTCCTCAAAGCAAGGGGAAAAGAAGATGGAGCCATGCTCTTTTAAGTGTCTACCCAGTGACAGGACAAGAGACAGTGCATGGGCACAAACTGAAATTCAGGATGGTCCCTCTGAATGGGACGAAAAACATTCTTTGCTGTATAAGTGACTGAACGCTGGCTGAGGTTTTCCAAGGAGGTTGTGGCGTGTCCATCCTTGGATATATTCAAAAGCCATCTGGACTGATCCTGGGCAAATGTCTTCTAGGTGGCCCTGCTTGAGCAGGAGGTTGGAACAGATCAGCTCCAAAGATTCCTTCCAACCTCAGCAATTCTTTGGTGCTAAGAAGAATAAAGAAGCATTGACCTAAGGTTCAGAGCCAGTAGAAGAATTTGGTTCTAAGGACAATATGCAGTTAATCTGTGCATCTCCTTGCTGGAGCCTGTTTTTACCCATGTTTTAGATGGGTCCCCAGAATCAGAAACAAAATCTTTCAAGGATTGCAGTACATGCAAAGACTTCATCTGCAGCTCAGAAAGTTCCCTGGCCTCTGATCAGTCAGACAGAGATAGATACTGCCACGTGCTCTCCAGGCAGTCAGGCCTGCATAAGGAGCCAGCAGGTTCTTGCACAGAACAGTTTCTGTGTTGGTGCCATGTCATGCTTGCTGCAGTGCTGCAGGGCAGTGCCCCTCCCCACACTGAAGGCAGGCTTTGCATCGCCTTAAAAGATTTGTTTCTCTTTGACCAAGCTGTTCTTTTCCTTTCTCCACCCATCTTCCTCCCTTGGCTTTTCTCTTCTTTCTACTTAGGCTTCAGATCAAGCCCTAAATCTTGGATGCTTTGTACAGCAGCTTGTAGAATTTAGTTCTTTAATACTTGAACATGGGTTGTGTCTGTTTATATTGATGTTTTATTATGTTGTGTGTTTTTTGTTGTTTTAGTTTTTTTTCCCCCCCAAATGCACTGCCATTTTATAATAGCTATAAATAATCCAAAGGATAGAGAAAAGATGTTAAAAAACGTACAAGAAATCCTTCCATCTTTCTTTTAGTCTGGTCTGTCTCTCTTGTTATGTCCATGGTAGACTCATTAGACTTCTAATGAAGTTAAAAGTGCCTGTATGAAGGCCTGTGCTTCTCCAAATAATATTTACAAAAGGCTACATTTCCCCAGCCTGGAAGGCAGCCTTTGATTTATTTACTTACTACATGTGCTTCATCTGTAAAATTTGTCAGCCAGTTCTTTTACAGTATATGCCTGACCAAGTGAAAATGAAAGCTCTTGTAAACTCTAGGTCATGGGAAGCTAGTGCATTTTTACATACAGGATTTCTGCCTCTGAATAAAAACAGTAGAAAGTTAGAGAGGCCTTTCTGTAACCAGATTGCTAGGCCTTGTTTCTGGGTCTTTGAAGGCCAGTTACTTTAGAAAATTGACTCCATAAGTATTAGTAGTCAGTTATATCCAGTTTTCCCTGAAGCTTTCTGTCCAGATGCCTTTATCTAGCAGCAGGCTAGCAGCTGGTCATTCAGCATCCTGCAGGTGTCATGAGGCATGCAAAAATCTGCTGGTGTAATGGAAAGGTTGAGGGATATTATTCCCATGATAAATCAAGAGTATCCTTTGGCATCCATAACCAGATGGTTACATGTTATTTTCTGGATCTTGTAGTCTAGCTCAGGGTATCTGTGAGGAAGATGATAACAGGAGACAGGTAACAGGAAGATGGCTGGGCTGTTAATACAGCTGTTATTGCCAGGCCTTACCCCAAAACCAGGTGGTTTGTTCAGGGTTGAGAGATGCACTGTGAGCTGACCTGGTTCTGGTGCATTTAAAATGCTGTGATCTCCAGCTATCTGTAACTACTGCCAGGAGTGCAGGGCACTCTTTTGTACGAAAGTCCTGGAAGTTCCAAAGGTGCTTGAGGAGAAGTATGCAAAAAAGAAAGAGCAACCCATCACTGGGACCTGGGTTCTGGCCTTGTGGGAGTCTGAGCTCACAAGGAATAATCAGCCCCATGGAAGGAGAAATGCACATTGGCCCTCTTGTATCTCTTTCTCTGAAATGTTAGAAATTGTAGGAGTAATTTGTTCTAGGAAGGAAGCCTGGTTGCTGTTTATTGCTCCTGGGGAGGATGAGTAAGCAGCAGGTTCAGAGCAGAAGTCAGGAACAGTTTGGAAAAGAGTAGTTCACACACAGGTAATATGTCCCAGGTCTTGGTGTGGAAACAGGAAGATCACTCAACATCCGTCAGCACAAAGGGGTGTATGAGTTCCCTTGAGAACTCATAAAATATGATCCCTCTGTGGGTCTTGTGTAATTACTTCAGGGATCACAGAAAATCTTGACCTTGAGGTACCCCAGACACAAATCTCTGTAAAGCCATTCTGTGGGAGACCTTGTCCTTTCTTTGGATTACTTGCAGCTGGAAGTGTGGTTGAGGAACACTGAGGCAGTAAGATCATCCATTCAAATGTAAGGTTTCAGATATAATGTTATATTGCCGTGGAGTAGTTAAGCTACAGAGTAAGCAGTAGACCATGGTACATCATTCAGCATGCCTTTAGCAAAGCAGAGAGTAAATGTCCCATGGATGATTAAAATCCCATTGGTTCTATTATGTGTAACCAATAAAGATAAAAGGGATGTCTATGAGGAGTACAGAGTTACCACAGAACATTTAGCTTTGTACCCCCAAGTGTGCATTTCCTATTTTGTACAAGGCATGGGGAACAAAGGAAGAAGAGCTTTGGGGTTTCTGTTCTGGAAGAGTATGTGGTAAGGGGGACTGTAGTGGGCCATTTCCTCTCTGAGGGTTGGAGAGTGGTCTGCACCAACACTGCCTTGCTGTAGGGGCTGAGGGGTTTAGTTACACCCCCTGCAAAGTTGATGTTTGTTGTACTGTGGCTTTTTAACATGATGGGCACAAGAACTTGGCCCATCTGTTACAGTGGTGGGAGACTTACAGGAAGCCCGTATTTCCTTTTTGAAAGTGTTCCTTATAAATAGTTATATATAGTTATATATATATAGTTATAAATAGTTCCTTATAAATAGGCCATGGTTTGTTTAGGGGACAGATGAGGATGAAGTTGGAGGAGGCTGTGGTCTAACTTATTTGTTTAGCTAAATCTGATCCAAGCAGGGTGCAGGATGTGGTTTGTCATGAAATGTCCTGTTGCATTACATATCAGAAGAATCAGTTGTGACTGTGCAGAGATGGGAATGGTGGTTTTCCTCGGTATGCAATAGCAGACTTGTTCTTGTGTCTGTCTGGTTCCATGTCCTCCTGGAAAATCTGGGATTGGTTTGGTGCTTGCACTACTAGGAAGCTTTAGAGGCATGCTTGGCAGTGGCGCTGTTGAGGAGCTCATCTTGTGGGAAAGTGGGTTCTTGAGTTCCTTGGCACAGATATTCCAGTCTTCTATTGTTAAAGTCCCTGTATCACTTGCAGAAAGCAAAGGCAGAATCCTTTGTTTTTAGGACTTCTTTCTTGTGCTTTATCTCAGCTTCGTTGGTCACTGTGCTCCTTCTCATCCCATGTGACAAAAAACATTACAAATGCTGCAGTAGGCTGTGTTGCAAACTGTTATCTTCAAAAATGACATTCATAAAGGTTAATAATTGGAATGAGCTCTGGCAGTTACTAATTAGCACCATTACACAATCAGCTCACATTCTGGCAGCATTAGGCATACTTAATCAGTCAATTATCATTGATCTTGGAAAGTGGTGCTCTAAAGTTAGCATAAGGTGCCTTTGTAAGTGGAGAGAAGGAATTTGACACTGCCACAGTGGTCAGGCTGCTGGGAACATGTGGTTTGAGGGACCAGTGTGGTGTACCTGTTTGTGATGGATAGATTGGAATTAAGAATCAGATAGTATAGACTTGCCTTCAAAAGGCATAGATAGGTCCTATCACTGTTTTTCTTTGCCATTTCAAACAGTAGAGGGTGTTCAGGGAGAAAGCTGGCTTTGGGGAAAAATGGATTTAATGACTTCAATGAATTTCAGTTAACGTGTAATGACTTACAAGCTCTTCGAAGAACAGCTGGAGCATAAGGTACTATTTTCCTTGGTTTTATTTTTCTTCATGTGAATTATAGTTCTCAGGGTAAGGAAGTTGTAAACAAGATGGGGAGGCACCAAAGGATTCTAAATTCTAAAGGATTTCCCTTTAGAAGTATTTCATAAAGTGACCTTAATCTTATGAATCTAAATGTTATGATTGCTCTGTGCTCTCTCAGACACTCAGAGGTGCAGAGCCTTTGCTGCTTGTGCTGGCTCAGAGTGCAGAGAGAGCAGGGCTGGTGCTGCACAAATGGCCATTCTTTTCTAGCCAGTGTTTGGCTGTTGCCTACTTGAGTGTCTCAACATACATCTCTTGTAGAGCCATCTGTTATTGTGCCTGGTCAGGAAGGTGTGCAGATATGCATGGCCCACGCAAGCAAGGATGGTGGCTACAGTCCAGTGTGTGAAGGCGATTTTCCAGAGCTCTGTATGGGAAATGAATGTGGAGTGATCAGGGCTGACGTGTTGGTTTCTGCTCTTGCTTCCCTTTTATAATTCTGTGTTTTGACTGTTTAAGATATGGTCTGCAACGTGTGCAAATTCTCAAGGGATAGAACGGGCAAGTTGTCAACAGCATGTTGGAATGTAAGGGGAGTCCAGGATACTGTGAAAGTAAAGCAACTTGTGTAGGTGAAAGGGCTGGGAAAGACATGAGTTGTACTTGGCTCCCCTTTGGATTTTGGCCCAGGGCCTCTGACTATTCAGCAGAAGGGAAAATGCATTGTTGTGGTTATTTTGGAATGTGTTTGTAATCTATCTCTCTCTCCTGCTGCTTATTCTCTGAGAGTTTTCATTGTGGGCAAATGATCCAAAAAAAAAATCTGGTTAGACTCTTACAAGCTAGATGTTTTCTCAAAACAATTTTGTGTAGCAGAAGTCTGAGAATACACTTCAGGGCTGAATGAAGTCAGAACAAAATTGATTATTTTTCTCTACATCTGAACATTCACCTTTGCTCTTGGCAAAAATCTACAAGGGGTCTTGGGAGTAGGGACAAGGAGAATACATTCAACTCTGGTTCCAGCTTTTGGGAGAAGTTAGCCCAATGTGAAGGGAATTGTTTAAAAAGTACTTGATACATCTCATTCCAGAAGTAGTAGAAAATGAGTGCAAGATCAAACAGTCCAGACTGTCAAAATTTCCTTGCCTGCTAACTGAGATGCAGATTCTTCTCAGAAGTGTAAAGGAAACTTGGTTGAATAATATTAAAAATCCGAGCATGGCTATGGATTGTACAATGATTATTTAATCTGGAGAAAACCTGTTTTAGATGTAGGTCACTATTGTAGTATAGTATCCAAATTTGGAGGAGGTTTGACTAGATGACCTTTAAAGGTCACTTCCAACCCAAACTCTTCTATGATTCTAAGGAAGTCAGAGTGTTTGCAGGCATTTTTCCAGAAACTTTGGGTCAGGCCTTGTAAAAGTAATGAAGAGAAACATGTCTTCATCTGTCAGATACTTAGCCTGAGAAAATCCCCTGAGTCAATCCTGGGCCAGCCCCATGGGAACTGTGTACCTCAGGAGAAGCTGGCAAGATCTGCTGCCTGGGCTGGGTGTCGCAGCAGAGCTCTGGCTCCTGGGTGCAGATGCTGTGCTGCAGAGCTCAGACAGGATTTCCCCTCAAAACCTCCAATAATCCATAGCCTGTGTAGGTACTTCTGGAGGTGACAGATGTGCTTTAAGAAATGTGCAAGACTCAGGGCTCAGAACTGGTAAACAGCTCTGGCGTTCTGCTGTATGACATCACCTAGGAAGTGTGCCTTGGTATGGCAACAAATACTATGGCAACATCTGTAAGTGGAGCTAATTTTAGAAAAGAGGTGCCAGGCTACAGTAGCTCAGTTAAAAAAAAACAGTTGGACACTTTGTTCTTACAGCAGTCCTGTAAATATGCAAATATATACAGCATAATTGTTCCCTCCCCCGCCTGGCCTCCCAGTACCTATTCTCCAGTTACTGAGTATTTTACAGCAGCGCAGAGGCAGGTTTTTGGAAAAACACCCTTAAAGCAGAGCATGGATTTCTTGGGAAGGTGAGAAGTGTCCATTTTAAAGGACTTAAGGTGCATATTAGCCTTCTGAGGTAGAAGTCTGCTTCTAGTTAGTCATGCCTTTGGGAGGGAGGGCAGACACTGGTGGACTTTTCTTAACCCTGGTCTGTAGTCCTGTGATGAGAGCCTCTTACCCCTGTGCCTTGGGAAAAGCAGCACAACAGGCTCCATATTAGAAGCTGACCGTGGAAGGAGCTGAGATGTTGAATAGCTTTTCCTTGAGTGCATTCAGCACACTTTTGACCCCATTTTGTGACACATTTTGTGACCTATCTAATGGGGACATGTCCCCATTAGAATATTATGTAAATGGATTGTGAAGCCAGCATGGAAGTTGGACAATATGCAATAAAAAGTGTTGACGCTGAGGCCACGCTCTCTGCAGTGCATCTGTTCCGATTTCAATCCCATCAACAAACAAAATATTGCAGTGCAGATGTGCAGTTTGATAGGATGCTTGGGTCTGATGGCTCGAGAATGTGAAAAATTCTCACCTCACCTCTTTGGTGCCCTCTCCAACTGATTACACAGTGGAGACCACAGAGTGCAAAAATCAGCTGGCTGATGTTGGAGTAATGCTGGAAACATGTGAGTGCTGTCAAAGCAGCTGTGTTCAAGCAGCAGTGCTGGCTGAAAGGCTGGTGGAAGAGCAGAAGGATGTGTTTGAAATGTGAAGGATCTTGAGCAGCTTTTTTACGTCTCACTTTTTTACTTAAATAAGCATGAAGCTATGGCAAATGCTGTTGTGCTTGTAAAGTGAGGCAGTGGATGATTTTTAGATACAATACTGGGGAAATTGGTGAATATAGGCAAGGACTCCTTGAGGGTAATGTTTTTTTTCAGCTCGTGGTTGGGTAGGAGAGGTCATAATATAAAGAGAGTTTAGGACCTTGTTCACTGGAACAGACTGTTGCTTTGCTTTCCAAGAGTCACTGTCCTTCATGGAGCAAATTTACTATGTGATTAGTTACTTGTATGCAGAGTAGAGTTTTATCATGGGAAGGTACATTTTAGAGAAGGAATCTTGACACTAGAGTCTTCCTTGGAACAGATATCTTCTGGAAATACTGGGTTACACTCTTTGTGTAATCCTAAATAAAATGAAAAAATTGTCTAGAAGCAACTATGGGGATAAGCTGTGAAGAATTAACTGTGTCTCTGGTGACTCATGGATGTGGAGCTATTAAAGAAATTCCTAGGTTATAAAGGCAGAGGGAACATTGTACTCAGACACTGTGCAAGATCATGGAGGAGAAGAAAATCAGTCACAGACATTAAGGAGAGATAAATTCCTCATCTGACATCTGCTTGCTCAAGAGCAAAGTTCTTGGGACAACATCCTATCTTGATTTTAATATTAGCAGTAATGAAGAATTTACCTTATCCATTAGTACAGTCTTCTGGAACAGTTGCCCTCCCTGTTTAAAAAAACCACCCAAAACAGAACAAAATACTTTCTTACCCATGCTTGTCTAGCCTGAGTTTATCAGGTTTTAGCTCTGTGATTTTTTGGACTGAATGGAAAGGCCTTCTAATTCCCCAAGCAGGCACTCACATCCTGCTTAAAGACTAGTTGTTTTTAATGATTCCTGTTTGGACAACACTTCTCTTGACAAATGACAACAAATCCAATACTCTCAGATTTCTCATGTTCCAGTTTATAATGTGGGAAGACAATTCTTGGAAAGGTGCTCTTTGTAGAAGTGCAGCTCTGGACATCCTCAGATTCCTAGATTTAAAACACAGAGAAGAAGTAATGATAATAATCTAATTGTATAGTGCAATCCAGCAAATCTCACTCAATAATTTCTACATTGAGTCCCCAGTGTAGTTTGAAGTATTGCTTCTTGGCTGGAAACATGCTCAGTCTTTACTAATACTTACAGTCTTTCAATTATGTGATCTGATTTGCATTGCTGCTAGAACAGCATTTCATTTGTGACGCTGCAGCAAATGGACTCTGGGCTGAGTTGGCCAAATTCAGTGATGCTGAAACATAGGCTGGTCTGCTATATATCCGAGAGCCTTAGCACCTGTGAAATTTCAAATTGCAGCCATGATTCCTGGATGATGAAAACCGAGCATTGGAACTCTTTGTTCCTCACTTTCCCTTTCATGGCATTCTAATTATTTGCAAAAAGAGCTGAGGGCAAAAAAATTCAGGGGGATGAAATAAAGCACTGGCTCATTCATGTGGATCACTTTTTTTTTTTTTTTTTCCTGAGGTGTTTCTTTTTTAATCTTTAAAAGACTCTTGAAAGAGGGAATTTTTCTTCTTGAGACTGAGGATTGAGAAGGTTTCCTTCCTTTTCAACTCTGCCAAAGGCTTCATGGCTGATGGTTGTATTCCTGGAGGGGGGCAGACAGAGACTCAAGTTCTCTTTGGATCTTTGATATGCCTGAGGGAAAGGAGAATCTTTACTTGAGCTTGGTGCTGCTGTAAAATAGCTTATTAAGATTCTATGTTGCAGGCATCCCAAGGCTGGGCAGAGGGGACAAGGCTGACCCACCAGCATAGGTGCATCCCTTTGTTGGATGTGTTGATGGATCCCTTACTGCTGTGGTGTCTGCTGGCTCCTGTGCTCTGTGGGCGCAGCCTCCATCAGGTTTTGCATCACTTGGGAGCTGTTATCAAACAGCAAACAGTGCTCAGTGGCCCCAGCTCCTCATCACCAGCTGGGAATGCAGGTGCTCTGTACATTGAAAGGCAGGTGCCATCAGCAGAGCCCTGCAGATGAAGGTCCTGTGTGCCTTAGCTGTAATAAGGCAGCTGTAGGGTTAAAGACACTGTGCTCTCATGAAAATTGGCTGATGTGTCCAGTTCCTTCTTGATTGTTTCTCCTGCAAAAGTTCCTCTTGGCTAAAAAAAAAAAAAAATTGTAATTCCATAGCTTTGTTCTTTTGAAATAGGAGGTGGTGAACAGCAGAGTAACATTGGAGGATTTTATTTGCTGTGGCTATAAGATCAGGAGAGTACAGATAAAGCATGCAGCTTTTCTACTCCAGGAACTGATACAGTATTTTCTCAAGATATGGTCTTGGCTAGTCTGACTGTTCTGGCACCAAAAAAATGGCTCCACATTTCAGAGCAACTGGCTTGTGTTTCTTCATGTTATTAGTTACCTGAAAATAGCTCTTTTGTTTCTACATGTGTTTTAGTTTATCTTCCTAGACTGGGATATTTTATTTTAGCCTTGCAACTGTAGTATTTGCTTCCCTCATGTGTTTTCAGGTGCAGTGGAAAGATGCTCACTGCACAAAATAAAGCACAGTTTCTGTTTTTATTAGATTACAGATTCTGCTGCGTTAAGGAGAAAAAGCTGTCTTTGATTCCCTGCCATTAAATACTGGTTATGTTGTTATAGTGTTTTAAAATTAAAAACTCATCTGGTCATTTCAGCATTTGTCACCTTCTACTTTTCTGCCTCTCAATAGAGCATTTACAAGTGTTTCTATTAGCTTTTTCTGCCTAGCAACATTTGTTGCAAGTAGTTTAGGAAAATAAATGGTTTTCCATCATAAATCCAAAGCTGCAGCAGGACTTAACAACCTTTAGTTATCCTTCCTCAGAGTTCTCTTTAGAAAGAAAGAGCTATCTGATGTGATAAAAATGAAGACTTGGTGCTGTGAAATCTCTGTTTACATCCTGCAAACATGATGTTTTTCCATTAGAGTCCGTTTTTTATGAAGGAAATTGTGACATGTCCCTCACTTCCATTCTCTTTGCTGAAATAACACAGTGGGACTGGGGTGTTTGTGCCTGATTGCTGTGGCATGGAAGAGAATTCTGGGGCTGGTGTCTCTGGAACTGCGTGCTGAGGGAGGGCCCAAGTGAGAGGCCAGCTTTACAAATTGCTCTGCAGGGAAAGAGAGTTTGTGCTCTCTTTCTGCTGCACAGGTCTAATGTGACCAATTACATTTTGTTGTGTTTAAGCAGTGACATTTCTGTCACTTTGTTTGGCAGAGATTTCCATATTTTAAGTGCCAGAGCTGTCCCAAACTTGAATTTTCTATCTGACAAGACAGAGATGTTTCAATTTCTTAGTCCATCTAGACATTTTGATGAAGTATCTCCAATGGGCACTACTGAGGATTCTGCAAGTTACAGGATTTTAGTGACATTTGACCTAATATTTCAGATTTTTTAGTTTCAATTTTTGAATTGAAATTTTGATTTTCATTTTGAAGAGGTAGATAGTATGTTTTTTGTTGGTTTTTTTTTTCCTGTCTGAATCCAACAGGAATTGGATCAAACTTCTAGACCTTTCACATTTCGAAGATTACTAATAACTCCCCATCCTTTCTTTGCCAAATTACATGCTTAATTATTTTGTTCTCACAAAGAATAGGCTTCACCATGGAACACTTAATTCTATTTACTCTGAATTTTGCCCAAATTCTTGTTATTCATTTCATAATAAGATTTAAAATCAATTTTTAATTGAAAATAAATATGCTGGATTTACTGGCAATCCCTAACACAGCATTGCTAAGATCTGACTCAAGATTTGTTTGTCTAAGTATAGTTTTCCCAGTGCTATATATGGATTGTAAGAAAAAAATATTTTAATAGTTTCTTCCTTAAAAGCCATTGGTTATGCAACAGTCAGGGTGAAGGTTGTTTTTATTTAACAGGAGCTTGCTTTCAATGGTTTTGGATTTCTTTGTGTTGAAGTAACAATAATGTAGAAGAAGAAATGTGTTGTAGGGTAGGGATGGTTTCAAATGTATTTTGCAGACAAAATGCAGACAGTGTTCTTCACACGATGTTATTTAACCAAAGCTTATGCAGGAAAGAGAGTCAAATGGAGTATTTATTGAATTGTGATGATGTTTTTCTTTCTGTCAGAAACTATATTGCAAATATGTTGGGGTTTTTTTCTTCTTCTTTCGTGGCACCAATCTTTTGTAACAGACTTGAGCCATGCTTGAATTTTTAAGACCTTGTGACTGCTCTCCTGCCTCGTGACTGAGCTGAATGGTCAACTTCTTTGGGGTACAGCAGCTCACAAGTCTTTACAGGTGCTTTCAAAGTCCTCCATGGGGGATATTTGAAGGCTTTCCCACAAGCTGAAGATCTACCTTTAGCATGGAAAGCTTTACATTTCAGTGAACATCTATTTGCACTGGTTTTTCGAGTTTAAAGCAAGTTCACTGGAAGTGGTGTCTGAATGTCTCATCTCTGGACTCATGCAGTTGGTACAGAATGATGGAACTCTTCAGGTGGGAGCAAAGTTCAGGAATGAAACCGAGGTTTCTGTACTTTTCACATTGACAATATGGAGATAGTTGTGCTCATTCACTCAAGGAATGTGTAAGTCATTGCATTCAGGTTATTGTGGAAATGGAACCTGTTGCATTGTTACTATAGATGTGATAGAAATGTCTTAAGGACCAAGTTTATCTGTATCTGTGTTTTTTTCTATACAAAGTTAAACATGGATTTATCAAAAGCATTTGTTGTGCACAGCCCCCAGAGCATCACCTCTGTATCCAAACCTCAGGCTGGGTGCATGAAAGCCCTATTTGTCAGATATTGTCTGCAAGGATTTAGTGCTGTCACACTCTACTGACTGACAGTTTTCAAAGGACAGCCTCTGCTTCTTTTACTGGTTTTCAGCAGTAAAAACTTTTTGCATGTTTGGTGTTCAGAGCTTATTCCTCAAGTTATTTGGTTGGTTGTGGGTTCACATGCAAGATCAGAGGGCTGTAGGGAAGGTGCTGCTGAGAAAATTAATCTCTCAGGGACAAAGTAAAATGGATTTTAAGAAGGAAGATGTTTCAGAAGATAGATGTAGGAAAATTTAGTGTGTTTTGATTAGGTCGTCAATGCTGCATACTTAAGCTGAAGATCAACTCTCATTAAGTTTAATTGGACATCTGTATTAGGTAGGTGTCTTTGAAAATCTTTCCCTTTATATATTCCTCTTTTTCTGCACAGGCAATATTACCCACAGATATTCATCTGACTTCCAAATTGTAAAGCCTTTTTTTTTCTTTTTTCTTTCCTAAGGGAGAAGTTCGATGAATGTTTTATTTATGGGATGAAGTAGATATTTGTCCTGTTCAGCTACTAAGAGCATTTGTATAAATCACTTAATAAAATTAACATTACTGTTCTGATATTCTTATTGGGACTCAGTGTGTATTTTTAAATGGGAATGTTTTAAAAATGCAAATATCTCCCAACCAAGCATTCATACTTGCATCTTTCAAACCCCTGTAAAATGACAGCTAGAAATGGAATGCATGTTTGGAAAATAGTAATGAAATTTAGAGTGAACAGTTGTTCTTATCTTTGGAGACTGACATTTTCTCCAGGAGATCTGTTGTGGCCTGGGACCACAGTCATTAAGAAGGTGGGTTTCTGCATCTTGTTTTACTGCTGTAGATCCTTCTCTGGCTTCCAGCTCACCTGTTTGGCAGCATGGTGTAGTAATCAGGAGTCAGGGAAACACAGTTCCGTGAAAACCCCTCCATGGCAAGGTTTCCAAGGAGTATCCATGGAGAGGAGAGCAGGGACATAACTAGCTTTGGGTGACACATGTCGGGGGCAGAGCGTGGTGCTGTCCTTCAGGAGCTGGCAGGAAGGGCTCCATGGTGCCTGGCACACGATGGGGGTCACTGGTCAGTTGTCCCTCAGCTGAGTGGATAGGGGAAGGTTGGTGCCATGTGGGAACAACTGGCATGTGGTGACTGGTTGCCTTTGTTGCTTTTCTCCAGTCCACAAACCCTGCAGAGAGCATCTTGAGAAAGCCCTACCTGGCAGTGTGCCCTCTCTTGCTTCTGCGTCTAGAAACAATTATTTTTTTTTTTGGACCAAGTGTAAGCTGACATCAAAGATGTTTTCACTTCTCTCAAAGGTTATTATTTTAAAGGGCAAATAATGCCCAGAGCAGGATTTTACCATTCCCTCTGTATTTTTTTTTTCTGGTGACAAGCTGATTACTTCTCCTGCTGTTTTATTTTCCTGTTTTTGCTTTTCCCTGAACTTCCAACTGCCATGAAAATTCCCAAGTGGTTTTTGCCCAAATGCATGCAGGTGAGCTTTTAAATGTGAATTGCTCAGTAGATAAATGAGGATCAGTTGCTATATTTAATTATGCAGTCTTCTGTAATGTGTCTCCAACAAGCATTCATCTTATGGATAGTAATTATTCTTAGCATGCCCATCTGAGCAAGATTATGCTTTGGTAATTGGTTTTGAATCCTATATCCATTTTATTTTAAGCAGCACTCACTTTAATCCTTTCTATCAATGTTTGGGGATTGAAAGTGAGGTGAGCATGTGGCAGGAGCAAGGGAAGGATTTCTCTTTTTCTTTGTTAGGATGCTGCCAAGCTGACACAGTAGAAGTGGAGGGTGGTTGGTGGTGGTTGATGATGACAAGCAGGCTGCTGGCTTGTTTGTGCTCACACTGATACTCTGTGCATTGAAGATGCCCAGGCAGCTTGTGCAGATCCTTCTGCTATTGCTGGTCCTGAAGCTGCAGTGAAAATGTGGGACGCTTCTGTCTGGGGATGCAGGGCCACACTGATGATACCACTGCTACTCACCTGCACTGGAAGTGTGATGATTTCTCTTTGTGGCTTATGTATAGACCAATGTCATGGCAACCTTGGGCAGCAGGTGGTCAAATAGCTCTTTTTATGCTTTTGAAATCAAAGTTATGATTCTTCAGCTAAGTACCTGTATCAGACAGAGCTGAATGTAGTCTAGGGAAGTGGTTGTTTTGTGGCTTTATTTTCTTTCTCTTTGCTTATTTGGTCTTGTTGGTCACACTGGCTATTTTGTTTATGCAAATAAGCTCAGATGATGCTTTCTGCAAAGATGAATTGGGTGTCTCCATGCTCATCTCTTCATTTCTCTTCAGTGGGAAACTGAAGCAGAGGAGTTGACATGATGCTTTTGTGATCCTAGTGTGTGTTTCCAAACCAGAGGTAATAACTCTTAATACAGAGAAAAAAGAAAAAAGGAGGAAATTCTCATGGTTGGGTTTATGGCTGCTGACAAAACCACATGTGGAAGCTCTTTGTATTGCCCTGATGTTTTAATAGATCCCCTCAAACTCAGCATGGTGTAGCCCTTTGCCATGGATTGTCTCACATGTATCTGGTGCCTCCAGAGATCTCTCTTTGAAAATCTGACTGGTAACCTGCTTATTCTTCCCCACTCTGCGCTATCCATCTGCAGAGCTGTGTGGAAGAACAGGGAGCAGAGAGCCTTTCATTCTCACAAACTCCCTGCCCTCCAACCTGTGCAGCATTTATGTGGCACTAGACTTCAAGAGTTCTTGTACCAGGGAAACATGGCATCCTCCGATGGGTCATTCCCTCAAGCAAAGGCCATTGTGTTTACACAGCACAGGCTGTAAACACAGCTCTTGGGAGAAACTGAAATCCCTGTTCAAAGGCTGGTTGCTAAAATCCTCAACTCTGCATGAAAAAACAGTCTGATATACCAGAATAACCCCTTAATTCTCTGAAAGCAGAAGAGCTGCTTGCTGAGTACCCACACCATTTACTACTTCCCTTTGCACTCTGCTTGTGTCTGCTACCAGGGATGCTAACTAGGATGTGTTCAGTCCAAGACAGGCGTACCCTGAACTAGTTTTGTCAAACCAGACAGATCCAAGTGACTAGTTTAAGTTCCCTAGTTCCATTTGGGGCTTCAGAGAAAATGGCAACTGTCACATATTATTACAAATGGGTGTTAAGGTGGTGTTCATTTTGAGTGGCATGATGCATCTAGCTTGTGGCGGGAAAAATAGTGTTGTGACAGTAAACTTTGCCATCTGTGAGAAGTTATTCTTACAAGGATTGATATTTCATTTGCAGGAAAGAATTTATAATTGTTCTTCCTCATACATAAGTAACAACAATATTCCTACAAAAGAAGTGAAAAGGGAGATTAAGAATTCATGTTCTCTGCCTGGGAGAGGGCAAGATAGGTATTTGAGAACATGGGTTTATCTGTCTGTCCACTGTAAGAAGTTATGTCAGGAAACCAGACTTTGATCCTGGGATTTCTGCCTATCCCATTTTTGTGACTTGGCAAAAGTTGGATGGGCTTAGGGAGTTATTTCTCATTGAGGTCTGCTCTCCATCTAACTTAAAAAAACAAAGAACATCCTGCCATCCTTTTTATTCTTGTTTTTTTGGGGGCAAAACCAACTCCACAAGGCAGAAGATGAGTTTGGGATGTTGCTAAGAGGCAGGGAGGTAACTTTATCATGCAAGTCGATCTCCACTGAGGGCTGAATGTAGATGCTAGGATTAGGAATAATTATTAACATCCTGGGGAGGTAAGGATGGGAAAACCAGCATGCACTGCCTTGTCAAACCAGCATGTCATCAACACTAGAGCCAGACAATCTTTCATTTTTATTATATTTTTGACATTTCTAATTTCCTTGGCATAATGCACTTAATCCATAATTATAAAACATGCAACTAGTCGTTGGCTTTGCTCTGTTCTTGTAACATGAGAGTGATTCTGTGTTTTTATTAATTTAACTTTCTATAAGCTAACAGATTGCCATAAAAAAAACCCCAGAACTTCTCAACCAGTACAGCTAATAGCTGTATTTCAGCAAAGGTCCCATGGTACATGTTGAACAATAACTAGCACTTCTGTGCCACTTGCAGTTTTTAATTGAATTTCTATCCCATGGATATCATGTCAGAGCCATTCATCTGCTCCAATAAGTCTTCTGATATTAAACAAGTTCTTCCAAGTTATTATTGTAGTACAAATACTGCTTGACGGTTGATTTGCATTGCATAGACACTGGTCTGGGGAAGGTAATGCAGTGCAGAAAATCTTAGCTTGTGTAGGCACAGAGCAATTATTTTTGCTGAAATTACCATACTGTACCTTTCCATTTCTTTTCATGTTGGAATGATAAGAGCTGCTCTTTCTGTCCTCCTTAGAGTGAGACACAGACAGTGGAAAAAAATTGTACAGCTCTCTAGTCTGGAGCAAATCACTCCTTGTTTCTGAGATGGTGATCTTGCTTAGAGGCTCTGACTCTTGGAGCTGACTGCACTGGCATGAACTTGGACCAGACTGTCATGTGGTGGGGTCTTAACAGCTCCAGAATGATGAACTCTGACACTGCTGAAACTGTGCTCTTGGGTTCAGTGTGTGGAAATGAGGGGATCCATGGTGTAGACTTTGCTGTCACCTTAACTCTGCCTTTTTCTTTAATTTTCTAACCTTATTCAAAAGGTGAAAAAAATCATTGTGTTTCGTGGAAAGAAAAAGTTTAAACTCAATTTCCCTCTGCCAGATCCAGAGACTTATGTCTGACAGTGTGTTTATGATACTGAAGCACTCCAGTCTATAACAGCTCATTTTTGGGCTCTTCTTACTGAATGGTGTATTTGGCTGATAGCATAAACAGAAGCAGGGTGAAGTTTCTAACCAAACTAGGGAGAGGGTCTCCATCACTAGACTCTTCAGGAGGGAACATCTGAACTGTGTTTGCTGGCCAGCAGTAAGAAAAAGCAGAGGGAATGTCTTCATTGCTGAAATAGAAATGAAACACTGTCTGACAAAGGTCTTGATGGGAGTTTTCTCAGGAGTTGCAACAAGAAGTGCAAGCATGCCATACTAAGTATTAATTACATGGAGATTCCAATGTGCAAAATTAGTTGTAATTTCCCAGCATGATTTTCCTTTTCCTTTGTTTTCTATTGATTAGTGTACTAAAATCTATTTGGGAATTAATAATTCAGTCACCTGAGAAGTCACAGTGACTCCAAACATCTGGGCTTTGGAGTTGCAACGTCCCAGCTGAAGTTCAGCCTTAAGCCTGTCTGCCTCTTTGCTCGAGACTGAAGGACACGCATGCATGCACTTAGGAGGGTGTAGAGAATCACTCAAATAACTGGCCTGTTCTTGGTTTGATGTGCCAGTACATGATGGTTGTCAGTGTTTGCCCTTCAGCATGTTCAGAAGAAGCTCTAAGGAGGCTGCTCCTCTGCAGATTACTGGAGTGAGGCAGGTCTGTGTGGGGTGCAGGTTCTGTCAAGGCCCCCAAGCTGCCCATATGTGTAAAGAAGTTGCTCAGCTCGCCAGCCAGAGGTTTCAACTAGGAGGTGTTCTTTTTTTAAATTTTTTTTTTTTTAAAGCATCTTGGAGAATAAATTCTCTTAATGGTGTGCCTATTGTGATGACAAGGTCTTACCTGCACTGTGGCACAGGGACCAAAGGACAGCCACATACTGCTGGAAGGGCATAACTGGAATCTGTTTCATGCATGAGGAAGCATCTGCTTGAGGGTATCCTGGTGTCCAAAGGTGTAAGCCTTGCTGCAGGGACAGCATTTGCTGTATTTATTTACATCCTGCTTTCTGGATCTAACATCATTCTGGCATGTTCATGGGACAGCCCTGGGTTTAGTACTCCCTTGTCTGGATTCAACCTGTTTTCAGTTCCCACTGAGCTATCCAGGAGGCATTTCAAAGCATGCAGCAAAATCCCATTTAGAGCCTGTCTAGAAACCTCGGTGTGAAAAGCCCTGCCTCTTTATCTTCCTTGTAAGGTTGCAACTATGATATTAGCTTGTGACAGCAATTATTGATGGTGTCATTAAGGATGAGATAGAATTCCTGGAAATGCATTTAATATTTTCCCCTTTTTTGCTGCGGGGACACTGATAAGTGGTGGCAGAATAAGATGTAAAAAAAATAAAAAGAGACAGAGAGAAGGTGGGGGTTAAAGAAACCCATGTTTATGGTTTGCCCTCATCCATGAGGGAGAATAATTCATGAAAAACTTTGTGTACTAGAGCTATTAAAGTGCAATCTTTGCAAAATAATGACTTGTAGCAAAACCCCATCATTATTTATTTTCTCTATTTTCAGCATCAGTTGTGTAAAGTGTGGACAAAGAAATAACCCCTTCAGAAAGCACTCTCAATGTGCTGTTACAGTTGTCTTGAAAAGACAGCTGCTGTTTCACCACAGTGCTTTGATTATTACAAACACATTGTTTTAAAGCTTAGCAGCTGTGTAATAGTACATGGTGCATATGTACACGATGTTATATCTCTTTCTGTGTTCCCTCTTTCTGTAATCACTGCACTTAAAGCTCTATATGAGCTTTATTGATCCATGATTGTAACTCATTAACACAGACCTATTCTCTTGCTTCTGAGTCAAGGACAAATAAATATTTGTGTCTAAAATGGACTCCAGGGGAAAGTGTTTTTTTTTGTCTGTATGGACTGTGATTAATATAGGCATGCACTATAGAGGTTGAAGAGGTTTTGGGAGAGGGAGGGATGGGGGGAAATGAACTAGGGGAAGCTTGGTTAAAATCAGCAGATTTCCTGTAGTGGGAGATCCTCTCACTGGTTTCTATTTTCAACTGCCTAAGTGATGCAGGTTCACTGTGGTACTTACTTAGAAGTGGATGATGCAGGATTTTCTGAGGAACACGCTGTACTCTACTGAGGCTTCCACTTTTGGATGGGATGAGTAGTTGCGTTTGGACATGTAATAGCTGAGGACCTAATGTTAGAACATGAGCAGCTGCAGCATACTCAAGGCAGTGGTGTGCACCCAGCAGGTTTCTTGTCCAGATGCCCTCACAGGGACCCTTTGAAGGGACAAAGGTAGGGGATAAAAATTCATGTGTACTGAGCCACTGCCTCTCATCACTGCCCTGATTCTTTGGAATAAACTGCAGAGATTAACCATGTTCCTACATGTTCTTATGCTCAGGGTGTCCATGCACTGCTCACTGACCTATCAGCCGTGTCTGAATGTTTATTCCAGAAATCATGGCAACATGTGAATCTCCCTCTTTTGTACCATATTTCGTTTTCTCCACAGTCCTCAGAGTAAAACCTGCAGAGGTGTGCACAGACAAGTCAGCAGAACTGCCTCTGCACCAGGTGGTTGATCAGACCCCTGTTTACTGCAGGGGGTTTATAGTCAGAGCATTCCTATTCAGCCTGCAGGAAGATTCATTTCCAGAATGTTAAAGCTGATGTTAAAACAAACCACATGCCTTCTGGTAAGACAGCTAAAAGGGATAAGGAAATGGCCAATGATGAGTTGCCACTATTTCCTAATTAATCACAGGCTATTGCAATTTACCTGCTAAAAGATGGACAACCCTTTATGCTGACATTATCCGTGGGGGACTTAATGGTACCTTCCAGGAGTGTAATATCATGCTTCATTTTGTCATTGGCTTTTGAAGTATCAGGTTGAGTAGAATGAAGAAAAAAAAAAAAAAAGCCATTTTTTTCCTGGTCTAAATAACATCACTGTAAGAACTTAAGTGCCACTGCTTTAAAACCTTCCAGGAGCTCTAATCTTGCTAGGTTAGAGCACAGTTAAAGATACACTTTGCAATTTATTTAATTTGTGTTTAATTTTTTTTTGTTTTTTTAGGTGTGGATCCATGGACTGTACTGTCAGTAACATGAACAGTTGGTTGATAACTAGGCTGATACCCTGAGTTAGACTGGAACCCAGGTTCAAGTGGAAAGTGTGGCTAAAGGCCCAAAATATACAGTCACAGACTTGAATGCTTGCACAGACAGCTGCATGGATGAACTCTGAGCTCTGTCATGACACAGGGCACAGGGCCTCATGCAGCCCAATCCATCTGCCATGGACAGGAAAGTGTGGATCTCACTTTACAGTTTGAAATTTCTTCCCCTATGTGAACCTTTGAGGGAGGTACCATACTCCAACCTAGGTGGCTGGAACAGCAGCAAAATATGCCCTCCTTTGTAAAAATCCTCATAGGAAGCCTGTGGCAAAGTAGGAACCCTGCAGGTCTCCCAAGATACCTTCCAATGCCTTTAGTACAACAGTACAATTATTTCTTCAGTGAACCTTGAAGTCTGCAGGTTGATTGTTTGTATTTGAGCCTTTCTGTGATTGAATCCAAAGACATAAAGTAAATACATGGTGTATATAGGAAAAAGACTCAGATCATGGACAGCTTTCTCCTTTTATTTTCATTGATAATATGCATGGTACTTAGCCCTTCATAAAATTCATTTAGATAAAAGTCAAGACTTTATGAATAAGAACCTTCTCAGCACAGTTAGGAGAAAAGGCATATCCTTTATTTATCCTTGGGTTTTGGGTTATAAACAAAAGTATTCATCCTCTAACACCTAGAGGAAATATCTGCAATGTAGTACTGGAGCCAATTCTCAGTTTGAACAATTTTAAGTTGGATCTTTCTAACTATTCCTTGAGTCAACCTATCAAACTGAAGAGATGATTGGTCTCTTCCAGTGCTTCCTTTTCTGTCCTTTTGTCTCAGCCTCACATACCTTCCCTTGTGAGTTTGAAAGGGATGTGCATTCCTTGTGCTCCGTTTACTATTCCTTCGTTAAAAAGATAATCACTCAGCTATCTCCTGGGGGACTTGCTGATGCTGATTGACTTTTCAAGCTGCTCCCACTTTATTGATCTTCTGTCTGAAAAGATTCCAACAGGTTTATTCTCCCAAAGGCAAAGTCTTTTGTGTTAGATGAGCTTCTGAGGGCTGAGTGCAAAAGATGACAGGAAAAGGAGGCTTTTCTGGGGTGAAATTATGCCTGAACCAACATGATGGTTTGAAAGATATTAGGCAGGGAAGTTCTTAGGGCATTGGTAGCATGGGAGTGATCAGCTGTGTGCTTTCTGAGCTGTCCACAACTGGCAGATGTTTGATGGAGAAGAGGGGGACCCCTGCCCTTTGGATCACAGTAATTTATTAAACTTGATAAACTGCAAGCTCACCCTTTTGGAGAGTCTGTATTGATTCAAGCTTAGACCCCAGTGTATGCATTTTAAAAATGCAGTAACTGGAGTCAAAGCTGTTAATCCTTGTGCTCAGGGAATGAATAAAACTCATACTCAAACAGTGCTTCTGTGAAATACTGACCTGCAGTGCAGCACTGAATTTAGGAGAGATGTAATCCAGCTGCTGATCTGACTGTTGCACAAACCAAGAAACTGGGTGACAGCTGTCTTTCATTTGTGCACTTATATCCTTGTCCCTCTATTTCTCAACCAAAATTTTTCATTCTGGGGAACTAGGAGAGAATATAGTGTCATAATCTGAATATCTGGAAGAGAAAGAACCAGAGTCATTTGGGAACATTCAGAACAACCCTAGTTTCTTGCCTGGGGAGGCAGTTGTATAACCAGGTCACCCTGCAAAGCAAGTGGTGCAGCCTACAGAAGAGCATTGTCAGCTGTATGTATAATCTGGCCTGGAAGCTCCTTCTGTCTGGTGAATTATGATGTCTCTGCTATGTGATGCTCAAAAATGTTATTTCAATAGGCTGGGAGGGTTTGCAGATCCTGTCATGGATATTTCAATGGTAATTGGAATGGATTAAGCTTTGAAGGATTCAGGAATGTGCTGATTTTATGTTTTATATGTTTACATATTTATTTCTTATATTGAAAGACAACTTGTGTCTGTTCTGGTGAGAATATGAACACCACATAATACCTGTTGAGAGCAATATTAGCCTGCGACTTGTGGTCTTTTATGGCACCAAATTCTGTTCTCTTCTTTAGAAAACTAAATTTGCACTATTCTTTGTCTCGTATATGCAAGTTTAAACTTTGAAGGTTTTCAGAAATGCAGAATTCTCACAAATGCAAAATTGTGAAATGCTTGTAAAATGCATTACATCCTCTTCTTAATGTTGGTATTAGTCTTTACATTTATAGATACACGCAGATATAGTGGGTCCTTACCTTTATTGTGTGTATTTGTGTAAATCTGCCAGTATTACTCACTCACTTGTATGTGATAGGGCCATATTGATTTTAACTTATTGGATATCTGGTGCTGTCTTGTTAGTTCTGGAAGAGTAGCACATAGAGGCTCTCAGTCATGTTGTGACTGGAGGTAAGGATGTGTTCCTAAGTCTAGAAGGTTCTAGACTTAGTTCATTGCCAGTCCCCAGCTGTCTCAGGTGGTTGCATCTCATGAGCTTCAGATTTTTTATTTTTGGGAACAGTAAGAGTCAGTTTTTCCCTAGGAAGCTAAGTTAATGTGAAACTGAGTGCTGAGGAGCCTTGCTGGAGGTCAGGCAGGATTCTGTGGTATTTATGCTCAGATTGTGTGGGTGTGCTGCTGGGGACAGTAACCTTTGTGGGTCACAAGCAGGGGTAGACATAAGGCTTGTGGGAGAGGGGTCAGCTGAGGTAGGGACTGGAAGGAGCTGCAGGCTGATGGTAAAATTTGGTTTGGGAATTGTCTGCAATTTTTAATATCTGTGTCTAAAGAACTGGACTAAACTATCTTTATCACTGCCCTCTTCTTTAATTACATCAGTTCTGCAAAGATTTGCTGATGGTTTGAAAAAATCGACATGCCTTGTGTGATTTTAAAGATGACTCAGGTCTGTCTGAATGTCCCCACAGTACTGCCTACCACTGATGCCAAAACAGGCAAGACAGTGTCAGAAGCAAGTTTCAGGTAAATCACCTTCCCAGGGAGCATGAGTGGACAAATGTGTGCATCCCCAGCTGGGAAACAGAGATTTGAGTCATCTGTCCCCCTCTTTTAGAAGGGTATGCTGAGCTCCTGTCAGGGTAGTTTGTATATCTCAGAGGGTGCTTATTCTCTTAGTGGTTGGAAGGAATTCTTTGTCATCCACATCTCCACAAAAATATAGAGTTGAGGGAGGGGGCAGTTCCATAATCTCCCCTTGACATTTTGTTCAAGACACATTTAAGAGAAGTTCTGGTTTAAGTATGCACAGAATAGTGTAGATGTTAAATGGAACTTCTAGAACTGCTTCACAAAATCCTACATTCAAAGCACTTCCCTCTGCTATAAAATAATGCAAATTAAAATGATTAGCTACTTCAGAGAATTGTTAGAGAAGCATTTTTAGCTATAGTAATAAAAGTAGGAAAGGGCCTGGGAAGGACCTTGTTTCTAATTAATTATCTAATTAATATCTGATTAATTAATGAGGCTTTGTCATCAAAGCTGTCTTTTATCTTTGAGGCTATTAAAGTGTCCTCTAGACCAAATTTCTTGAATATGTGTTGATAAGGCCATCTTTGCTGAGTCAGTCAAGTGCTTGGAATCAAATCAATATGCTGCCTTATCAGGGATGCATAAAACACCTCTTTGGAAAATTAGAATACATCAGAATCAAGAACACGATAAATATGTCAGATCTTTTAGACAGTACAAATGGAAAATGAGTAATGATGAAGTGCAGTTCTTCAGAGCTATAAAGAAGTAATGCTTTTACATAGACTTTACAGTAGTGAAATGACCAGAGCAGGAAAAGTAGAGGCCCTTGGAAAGTCAAAATCTCTAAGGTCCAGGTTGCCCCTGATTCAAGGTGGCTGAGATGTGTCTGCATCTCATCTGATGAGCTTCTGTGAGGTACCATTTCTACCAGCAGGTATCTATTCTATCAGCTTTGCCTGGCCACAAAAGGATTGCCAGTTCATCAGTGGTGTAACGGGACAAGCATGCCATGAAGGGAAGCGCTTATCCCAGCTTTTGAGGAGAAGCCATTTCACATTTTATCAGGTCTCTGTTTATATTCTTTATGCTGCCAGCAACTGTTGGGAAATCCATATCATACTTCTCTGCTTATCTCTCCTCTCTTCATTTTGTAATGCAATAAATTGTGTAAGTCACAGTGGAGTCCTGATACCATTTGGCACCTGCTTCTAGTAGTAATTCTCATACATGTCCAGAATAATAACATTTAAAATGTAGAGCACTAGAACATTATAATAAATCATGAACTTTCGATCTCAGTCAGGATGGCTGAGGTCCTTCCCCTTCATTTGTACTGACAGCTCAGTGCATGCAATTTTCTAACCCATCTATGGTGAGATACACCTTGCTTTGTGCTGGTTGTGTGTTGGTTGCTCTGGTCTCTTTTTGCTCTGAAGGGTGGAAGGCATCTTAAGAGAGAAATATATCCTCATCTATTTTAGAGTGAATGAAAAATCCTCTTAGTTTCCAGTTTTTGTCTATAGGTACAAAAAAAATATGTGGACAGGCTTGCCAGCTAGAGCTACCTGTTTGTAGGTGGCTAAATTTAAGATGAAATAAATGGCCATGGTAGAGAGAAGATGGAATCTTAAAAATGGAGGAGTAGAGTTATTTCAGTTTCACTGTAGGAGGCACCAACCTTTGTTGCTTTTGTGCCTGCTTATTGTGGGCTATTCAGCAGCAGAGTATAAAGCAAAGCTTAGTAATCACTACACATGCAGCCTGCTTGCTCTGACCAGGTTCCCTGGTTCTCTGAAAAGTTTCTCTGCTACAGGATTTCATAGTACAGGCTCTAGCCTGCCATCAGGTGTTAGGATCCATCAGTTTGGGTGAGTTGATTTCTGCTTCAGAGCAGAGTTTGCCATTCTTTGGTAGAAGCAAAATGTTGAGACAGCTTCAGAGATGCATTTAGCCAAATCTGTGTCCCACAGTGGGTATAGAGCCTTTCTCTAAATGTCCTCGAACAGAGAATGACACTTTGGTGCTCAAGGTGGTTTTTTTTGGTTGATCTGATGATTCTTAGTTTTGCTTTGCCAGCATTCCTTGCTTTTTCTGCCATTCTACCCATTTCCTGCAATCCCCTTGCCCTCTCTCTTCTACAGAATATTTTAGATCTGAAACTTCTGCTTTTCCACAGAAACAGTGTTTCTGAAGGTAGGGGTGCAGAAAAGAACAGGGATTAGGGAAGCACTGCCTGTTTTCTGATGGTGAATGCTATTTAGGCGCCCTGTGTCATGTTCTGGGTGGTCAGTGATTGCTGGGGATATCTAAAGCATCACTGTGTTCCTACAGAACAAGTGCAAGCACCATGCAAACATATGGCTTTCAGGGTAGCCCCCACCATCCCTGTAGGTTTAATACACACAAACTGCATTTCCATAGACTGTTCTTGCCTGTCTTAGTAGTCATCTCTGCCAGGAAATAACTGGTGTGAGCAGCCCCTCCTGCCCTCTGTGATGGTGATCAAATGAAATGCTGATGAGCAATCAGCCACTAGAAATGTGACTGATATTTGCAACTCCTGTATTTTATTTGCCATAAATCCAGAGGTGGAATATTCTGTATCCTTTTGTTAAACCTCTGAGACATTCAGTGTCCTCCCAAAGGCTCATATGGAATAAACAAAAGAGGAATCTTTCCTGTAAAGAAAATAAAGAGAAGAATATGAAAAAAATAAATAAAAAAGAGGAAGCCAGTGTTCCTAGTTGTCTCTTCTCACCTTCATTTTGAACTGCAAATCACAATGACTGTGCATCACTGCAGCTCATTTTTCCTTGCCACCTCCACTCTATGTTGCAGATGGAAATTTATCAACAAAGGTCATCTTCAAGTCTTTCGGATGTTTAGTGATGGGAATCACCATTAATCAGAAAAGAAAGGGGATGGAGGAAGGGTGCTGGGATCATAATAGTAATTGAGGTGGATATTCTGCTGTTTACATTACATGCAAACTAAAAGGAAAAAAAAAAAATCTTTTTTCAAGATACATTACCGAAACTATGATCTGCTTGAACTTCTTTTTCCCCAGTGGGATCTCTGGTTTTAGCTACTTTTGAAACCTTATGGAACTGAAGGTCCACTAGAACTGATGGGTTATGGTTCCAGAAGTATTGAGAATATACACCCTTGTGTATGATGGCAGAAAGTGGTTTTATTTAGATTGTGTTAAATACTCTGGATCTGTGCTGATATACTTGGATAGCTGGGTTTTTTTGCAGGAAGATCTTCCTGTTAAAGATTGGTCCCTGAGGCATCCATGACAAAAGATGTAATTGGACTAGTAAAACTAGTTATAGAATGATCAGAGGCATGAAGAGCTTGTACAAGGAGTGTCTGAATAAATAGGGAGTCTTGAGACTGGAAAAAAACAAGATCTGTGGAGAATATGACAATAATGAGTGAAATCACAAATGGCAGCATGGGGCTCCATGGTTTGTACTTGTTAAATGGGAGAAGTTAAACTGAAAGGGAACCTCTCTTCATGCAGCACAGAGCTGTGGTGTTTACTACCATGTGATAGCAAAGTTGCCAGAAGCTTCCCTGTGGGATTAGACAGATTTATGGAACTAAAAGCCCACTGATGGCTCTGGCATGCAAAGACATCATCTTCAATTTAGGAAGTCTGCGATATTGTTGTAGGCTGGGACATTGCAGCAGGAAGCAGCACCATGTGCTTGCTTGATTTCTGTTCACTTCCCCAGACTTTCATTGTGGCCTTCAGTTTCCTTTAGTAGGATGGAGACAAAGGGAGGCAGTTCTTTCTGCTTGCAATTGTAAAATACTCTGGTTTTACATTTATTGCAGTCACTAAACTCACGGTTGGGTAAAAACAAGCTCTCAGCAAATGTTTTGCTCTCTTAACTGGCTGATTCAGACTACACGTACAGGAACTTCCTTGGTTACTGAGTAGATTTAGCTCTACTGGGCTTCTGTGGATACTTCAGTTGTAAAATGTCCATATCCAGACTTATGTCAGCTCCAGCCAGGGAAGGACAACTAAGAATTAGATTTTGTTTGTTACCTCCATTGATGTAATTTTTGATGCTATCAGATAAGAGTACCAGTGTCCTGACTGTGAGGTTAAAAGGTCCTTTGCTGCAATCCAGTTATTTTTTTTTGTCATTTGTTTTGTTTGGGCTTTTTTTTTTTTATTTATGGGATGTTTGTTTGTGTTTTTGTTGTGTGTGGGTTTTTTGTTTGTTTTGTTTTGAATTTTATTTTGTTCTGTCAGCAGAAGTATCTGTGTGTGTGACCAGGTCAACCAGACAGCCTTGCAGTGGTAATAGTGGAACTTCCTGGCCACTGCCTCAATGGGATTTGACTCAGGAGAGGTCTTTTCCCAGTGTGTTGTAGCTTCAGAAGGGCCTTTATCTCAGGGAGGGTAATTTGAGGGGAGGAAGGGGAAGGGAAAGAAGGAAACACAAGTGATGGAAGACTGGCTGCCTGAGTTCCTGTGCTGTGCAGTTGAGTTCTTTGTACTGTATTACTATGTGAGCTGTGTTTGAATGTTTTCCTGCAGCTGGATGTTCAGAGTGTTGTGCCTCCTCTCATGTTTCATGGGATTTACTTCTATGTTGCAGCTTTTCTCAGAGCCGTCATAATTGCTCTCCTTTTGCTGGCTCTTGATTTTCATGAAACGTGTAGAAACTTTGTTTCTCTTGGGTTTTTATTTTTCTGCCAAACTGGGAGAAAATTGGCCAATGAGTAAAAGCAAGAAGCTGTTTGTGGGGGTATGGAGAGACAAGCATGCTGCAGACAGGCAGTTTGCAGGCCCATGAGAAGTGAAGCAAGTATTAATCTGGCATGTTCCTGTTGCTCTCTGAAGTGCACAGAGAGTTGGGATGTTCTTCTGCTCATTTAAGCAGAGCTGTTCCTTCACACAATTTTCAGTGTGGGGCTGCAGGTATGTGTAGTGGGACTCTGGGCTGGAGATGAATGCATCAGATTTAGAAGAAGCTTAGAAAATAGCTGAAAACCTAAAATCAAAAGCATGATGGCTTCTTCTCCACACAGAGAGTCACAGCACAGAGGAGAAAACCCTCTGGCAGGAGGGTTGGTGGAAGAGACTGACTTTTTCATCCCAGTTATTGAGTGCCAGCATTTGCAGCTCATTTTCTCCTGAGAGACTTACATGTTTTCTAGCCTTTCTCCATAGCTGAATAGCTGAGACTTCAAACAGACAAACCTGGCTTTCTCTGTCTGACAGAGCCCCGAGATGGAAAGTGTCACAGAAGAGAACCCTGAAAGCATGGCATTCTTTTGCCTCTCCACACCTCTGCTTCATATCTCTGTGCCTGAGCAAGTCTTATCACAATATGAAGTCTGCTGGCTCATGCTGGTTTGTTGGTTTCACAGAGAAGCTCAGGCTCAGATTTAGAGGAGCAAGATGAATTTTGTTATCTTGTGGTGCTCTGACTTAGGACAGGTTTTGTACAGAGAAGTTCCTTCACCTGGGTGTATCCCTTGCACCTTGCTCTGCCAGACTGGAGGATGTTGCAGCGATGGTTTAAACACATCATGGCCTGTCACAAGAGGGCAATGGAATCAAGCAGGTGGGGTTTCCCCCCCCCCCCCCCCCCCCTGTCACAAGAGGGCAATGGAATCAAGCAGGTGGGGTTTTCCCCCCCCCACTGTTTAAAACAGAATATAATTGTGGGAGAATTTTCAGTATCCCAGTAAAGCACTATATTATAAACCTTGATTTTCCAAATGGAATATGCAGAATTTGGTGAGGAGCAAACGTCTGATGCAGCCTAGACCCTCAAAGTCATCATCAGAAACATAGCCAAACCCATATTATTACAGAGACATGGGACAAAACACATTGACTGAGTGTATACAGGGTTGTTATATATGACCAGAGTCCATTCCACATCACAGAATCAATTAGGTTGGAGCAGACCTTTGAGATCATTGAGTTCAACCTATGACCCAACACCACCTTGCCAACCACACCATGACACTGAGTGCCATGTCTCTTTTAGAACACCTCCAGGGATGCCGACTCCACCATCCCCTTAGGCAGTCTGTTCCAGTGTATAATCAGCCTGTGAAGAAATTCCTCCTAATGTCCAACCTGAACTTTCCATGACACAGCTTGAGGCCATGTCCTCTTGTCCTGTCACTTGGGAAGGAGGCTGATCCCCAGCTCACTGCACCCTCCTCTCAGGCAGCTGTAGAGAGTGATGAGGTCTCCCCTGAGCCTCCTTTTCTCCAGGCTAAACTCCCTCAGCCACTCCTCCCAGGGCTTGTGCTCCAGACCCTTCCCCAGCCCTGATCCCCTTCTCTGAACTCACTCCAGCACCTCAATAGTCATTGAGTGAGAGACCCAGAAGTGAACACAGCACTCGAGGTGTGGCCTCACCAGTGCTGAGTCCAGGGAAAGAATCACTGTAATGTTCCTAGTCCTGTGTTGTAAGAGTTTCTGTGCTACCAGCAGTGTACTGAGGTGCAGTTTATGAAAGCATTGATAAAAACACTTTTATGTATACGTGTGTGTGGTTAGAAGCAATATGCAAATATCAGCTTGAGACTGAAGGCAGTAACAGCCTTCCAAGATGATGAGATTCCAGGGATGGCTGGAATGGAGCAGCACAGGGGAGAACGAGGTAAGCAGGATCAGTTTGCCATTAAAGGCCCCAAAAAAGTTAAGGCAGGTGTTTGGGGTGTGACTCATGGAAACCACCTTTTATATCACTGAGTCTTTTCTCATTTTGATATGACTACATTTCTTTCCCTCCACTACTTTAGTAATGTGCTTGGAAGGGGACCATATTGTGACCAGAGGACTGGGAGAGAGTTTGGTATCCAGTCTGCTTATAGTGTCAAATGACTGTAAGGATGTATGGGCTAGTTAGTTTGGAATTAGAAGTAATTAGTAAAAGAGAAGGGGTCAAGTTAAGATTAAAAGCTGACTCAAAAATTTTCTGTTCCACCTGTGGGTCACATCTCTTTAAATGTTAAGGCTTGGGTAGCTAAAATTAGCAGTGATCTTTTCTTTTCTTTTTTTTTTTTTTTTAAATGCTTGTTTTCTAATTAGGCAATTTGGTGGTAGAGCTGAGCCCTCCACTAGATGATTGCAGAAGCTGAAATGGCTAATTGTAGATGCTTGCTTTTGAAAAAATGAATCATTACTTATGCAAGCTTTCAGCTTCTTCATCTCTAGAACAGAGATAGTATTTCCCAGTATGGCTTTTGGGACTTTGTTAGTTTGAATGGATTAGCACGAGACAAAAGCTTTAGATTTTTTGGCCAGAAAAAGTGCCATGGAAATACAGTATACTATTGTGATATCCTTTGAGATGTTTCTGTGAAGCCGGTGCTGACTGTCATGGTAATAAAGAAAGCCTCAGAGAAGCTAACGAAATAATGATCCTACTTCCTTTCTAGCTATCCTTTGAAAGGGCAAATGCAATGAGTGATAATGGTTTAATGAGCAAGAGTCATTAGGGCATCCAGCCTGCATCTTTAGAAGTGTGAAAGCATTTTGGGAGATCTTAAAATTACTCAGAGAACAAACGCAAAGTAGCTCTGTCAGAATATTAAAGTGTTATTTGTATTCTCTTTTAATGCTGGTTGAAACCAGTGATCTCTTTCACTGCCTGGTGGCTGGTACATGTGTAGTCACAAAAGTGGCTTGTTCATAGCTGCAGTGCTGTTGGAAGGGTAATATCAGGGAAGTGCCTTTGCTTGCCCCTTGTCTGTTATCCTCTGCTTAGAGCTTAGTGTTACCTGAGGATTCCTGACCTGTTGAATTTGCATTTATAGGAGGCCTCATGTACTGGAATTAATTGTCCTGGATTATTCAGTTTCATTGGTAAAGCTGCTTCAGTTTCAAGATTGGCTGGAGAGGGAAGGCTGCTATTATTTTTGTTTGTTGGTTTTTGTTTTTGTTTATTTGTTTGATATTGATACATAGTGAGACAAGAGCTTCAGATACTTTGGGTGGGAAAATGTTATGAAAATACAGTTCATTATTGCCATATTCTTTGGGGTGTCTGGGTGGAGCCCAGTGGGTGATCCTACTATGCATTAGTACAGAAGAGTGGTGAGGACATTAGCTCTGTTTTTGTATTAAAGTATTAACCAAAACACAAGGCAGTTGTTTGAGACTTGAAACACCCTGGCTGGTGACTGTTCCAAGAAGAAAGGCTAGTTCAACCCATTTAAGGAAAGAAAGACTTTACAAAGTATTTAGGAATAGTCCTTGAAGGAGGCACGGAAGCAAGCTTTTGACTTCATGATTCCTACCACTTGTAAGCCTGAAACCATCTGGCTGGTTTTATGGCTTGGCCCTTTTGGTGTCACTCTGGACTCCAGCAGCAGCAAGGAAAGCAGCAGAGCTGGGTACAGGCTCTGGCATTGCTCAGTTTCTCCAGCCACGTGAGTTGCCCTGTTCATTGTGATGCCAGAAAGGGTTTGGGCCATTTCTCTGCCAGACAGAAAAGAGCAGAGGATTGGTCTCAAACCAAACCAAATTCTAGAGGCTTGTTGTATTTAGGAAAACAAACTACTGGAGCTCAGTACTGGGAAAGGCACTGAATTGCTGCATGTTCTCTGATCATATCTCCAGTAAAAAGTGTGTTTAGAGAGGAGGGCAAGGGCCATGGATTCTCATCCTACTAAGATTTTAGATATGTCCAGGTAGGCTTTTTATGAGGACCTTTCTTTGTCCGTCTGCTGAGAGTTGTGTTTGCTCATCCCTATGACAGAAGCTGAGGTGGGATGGGAGCCAGGCTCTCCCCACTGCTTGCAGATGTGGGGGGACTTTCAGGCAGGGTCTGATACCCCTCCCTCCTAAAGCCAGCTGGTACTGAACACCCTTCAGGTCTGGGATCCTGTACAATGTATCTGTTGGGTTGTTCTGGTAGGAAAAATCTTGTTTGTTAGGAAAGCAAAGTATGAAAACAGAAGAGAAACAAGCAGGGCAGTGAGGTTTCAAACATGCCCACAATTGAGGAGGAGGACACTACAGAAAACCCTCTGTGACGAAGCAGCCCTTTTCCCCAGTCACGAATGGGTAATACCACCCCCAGATCATCTGCTCCTCTGGGTGGGATTTGCTGGTGTAGGGGCCTGAATCTGTCTCCGTAACTCAGAAAAATTAAACGCCTGGCACAAAGTAGGATGGGGGTGACTGAGGACTCAAGATGCCAGTTTAGGCACATTTTTATCTAGACATGAGTTCAGCTGTTACAATTCTGAGCCACATTTGGATCCCCATCTTTAAGTCAAAAATCAACCTACCTAAATAAAACTGTTGTTGGGTTTAATTTGGATTCTTATGTTGGATTTGTCTGAAAAGAGAATTTATACTAAGGGTGCTGCTATCAGAGTCCTCTTACGTGTAGATATCATTTGCAATCCCACATTGGCACATGAAGGCAGAGTCTACCCCCAAAGTCCACCTGTATGGGAGCACCACAACTCCCAGATTCGTATGATCAATGAATGCAGACAGACTCTGCCCCAAAGGACGCAAGTACTCTTCCCTTTCCTGCTGGCCACCCTGAATGAAACATAAAATTTTGTGTTTTAAGCATAATAATGCTCAAACTGTAATTTGGAACATCTGTTCACACAGTCATTCCCTTCCCCTGAGCTCTAATAACAACATAAACTCTTTTTGTCTCCTCTTTTCTCCAGGTCAACAGACTATGGCACTACCTATGAAAAGCTAAATGACAAAGTAGGCCTGAAGACTGTGCTGAGCTACCTATATGTCAGTCCCACTAACAAGAGGAAGGTAAGGGAGAGACATTGCACTGGTAGCTATAGAAACAAAATTACAGCATTCTGAGAGGAATTATGATCCAAAAGTGAAATCTGTTGGTAATTCACAAGAGCTTGAATTTGCTGTCTAAGTTGCACTGGTGCAATTCCATGAAATCCCACAGAACTGACCCTGCTTTACTTGTTATGGCAGTGAAGTGCTTAATTCCCTTCTGAATTTGCTAGAGAAGTAAAAAGGTTGCTTTTATTTGCTTCTGACTGTTAAAACTTTAAAGAACTCACACAAATATTTCTGGGTTTCTTGCTTACACTGGCTTTGGCTATTACACATCTCCCTGCCTTCCGTCTCCTTATTATTAGAAATACTGAGTAAAAGGCATTTATTTCTGCATTTGACTCTTTTTTCCTCACATTTGGAGGTAAAGATGTAAATGACATTTTCTTTGGTTGCATCATGTAAGGGGGCTGAGAGCAGAATATGCCTGTGAGAGTGGGTGGAAGACCTACAATTTGATTTGGTTGTGTAGGAGAGAAGATGAGGTCACAGCTTTCCAACCCCCTGCTCACTCTTCCCACGTGATGCAATTAGGGCTGCAGCTGCCTCACACAAGCACAGCCCAGGAACTGCTACTCAGAGCCTTTTTGGTTTAAAATTATTGCCTGTGTTGATTCAGGGGAGGTAGTGGGACAAAGATGCTTTCAGCTACCCACAGAAATCAGTGTGGGAGGGCTGCAGCACGAAGCTAATTGCTGACAGTGAAGTTGTATTTGGACAGTGTAGAGGCCCAGTGCAAAATATTTCATTTGATCACTTCCAAACTGTCCATATCCTGTCTCCATCAAAAGATTTCCAAACTAGTAACTTGCTACTTGTGCAAGTACAAGTTGTGCTTTCTGTCACTGGTCAGTCTATAGATGTTTTGGGACTGATGTTTATTTCAGGGTATGCAATCATAAGGCAGACATAGCTCTGGTTACTAAGTGTGTTTGGATGTACAGGGAAGAGGAAGAATGCAGTGACCAGAGTTTCAGTTTATATTTTTCCTGTTGCAGGAGCTGAACTATTGTGACAACTACTTTGACTTTTTTTTTTTTTTTTTTTTTTCCTGAGCAAAACAGATGAAGATGTCTTGCAGTGAGTTTTCCTGGCCTTCACACCTGTCCTATATCCAATATGGGTGGGGCACCAAAGAGTTAATTCTTCTTCATTCTGTTTCCAAAGCAACTCTGCCCACCCAAAAGCACAGGCAATATGCTCAGTTACAAATCCTACGTCACTGGTGTAAAGACTCCCTCACAAATCAGAGTACGAGGATATATTATTATCTTCTAGCAATTTCTCAGGCTACTGAGCTTTACAGATTAGAAGTCTTCTTTTTTTTTCTTTTTTTTTTTAAATTAAAACCACCTACATTTCATCATATAGTGGCATATAGGCCTATCTTTATTTGCTGTTTACTTATTTGAGATTAGAAATTTAAAAGAAATTTTTTTGTTTTCCTGTCTTAAGGAAATGATTTCTGGACTTATCTGTGCCCTTCTCATCCCTTCTGAAAAATCTTACGAAATGTAGAGATAAGCTGTAAGGAAAACTCATAGGAAACCAGCTTTAGTGCTGCCTGCTGTGGGAACAACTTGCTTCCATTCTATGTCTGCTAAATATATGAGCACTGTTACTGTAGCAGTAACACAGTTTAAATGTAACAGTACATGCTTAAACCGCTGGTCTGTCTGAACGCTGCTTTGTTAACCATCAAAGCAATTCCAGGCATTCATGTAGCACTTGAGAAATGTCTGAACAAGGTGTCACTGGACCGGAGCAACTGAAATTTGTCAGATTCAGGTTTGGGTTTACTCTTACAAATTCTTGAGGTTATGCACTGCAAAAAATGCTCTAGGGTTGCAGACTTCTCCCAGCCTCTCAGGGTGAATATTATTCCTGTGTAAGGCAGTAAGCAGAATGGTTTTGCTGAGCCCCTGAGGACAGCTGCCAATACTGAATCACAGAGCAATAGGTGAATCAGTTGCATCCCAGCAGAAAAAGCCCAGGTCCCTTGCATTTCACCTCTAGCAGCAGAAGCGCTGCCTTTTTGAACATGATGCAGGGATCTCTTGTGAGCTGCAAGTGTGGTTTTCCTTGTGGCAGTGAGTGAGGAGGGAGGTACCAGCAGTGAGACACATGCATGGAACCTGTTGCACACATGAGCCATGCAGACCTTTCCAGGTAAGGTCTTTTCTCCTGAGGCACTCACTCCCAGGCACTGATTGGAGCCTGCATGCCTCGGAGCTCCTGTCGATTTCTGATGGGTTTGCACATTGCTGCTGGCCCTGTCTACTCATTAGTGCTTAGAGGATTAGCGCTTACTTGGAGGAGGAGAAAAGCTTTCCATACATTCATTCCTAATTGATTTACTAGTGAGAAGGATAATTACTTCTCAGCTACCCTGCAGAACTACAGTGGGAATTACCTGTCAGATTTCTTTGAAGACCTAAAATGCCTCTTTTCAGCTGTTAAATAGGAATTATATGTTCAGCCAAATGCCAGTTATATAAACATCATTTACCTGAATTGTGCCATAACCCTGGGCTCAATTATGAGGCTCGGGGGTTTAAAAGCTGTCATTTTGCTTTCTTCTTTTAAAAGAAAAGCCTTTTGTTTCTGATTTCCTTTTTTTGCAAAACTTTGGTGGAAATATTTTAATTTTTTTGGCAACCTGTGCTTTATTTCTTGGAGGTCAGATTTAGTCTGTAGCTGTTCCTGGCTTTTTACACATTGCTGCTGGGTGATATCTGCTCCACCCTCCTCATGCACGGAGTTAACCAAGGAACAGAGCAAAAACTGAGCTATAAGGTGGCTTTGGCTGTGGTGCACATCTGGGGCCCAGGTGCTGCCCAACCTGCTGATGGCTGCTCTTGGAGCAGAGATGGGGCATGTCCATTGCCTAGAAATCACACAAGGTATTGGGGAAAATGCGCTTTGCCCTTGAGCAATTTGACATTTGCAGAATGATTAAACATTATAACAATATGCACATACCAAAGGAAGCTGCTGGGAATTGTTTTGGCCAGCTGTGGTACCTGAGAGGTGTCATTCCTAGTGGTCAGGGCCAGCCTGGTGATCTGAGACCACCTTGGGTGCTGACATAAGGGAACAGCCACACATTCTGTGAATCTGCAGACTCTGGCTGTATTGTAGTCAAAACACTCCCTGCCATGAGCCAGGACTACTTCATCTTCCTGTGGAGCTGTCATACTGCTAATTCCCTTCCCCTAAGAACTAGCAAGTTCAGGGTTTCACAACACTTTGCAAGTGTATGGAAAGCCTCTGCTGCTGGGGATTGAAACTGCCAGACTTGGATCTGCTCTCCTGCAGGTTGTTGGGCTGTTTCTCCTCTCACTTGCACAACAGGCACTTGTGTTTGGGTCAGGAAAATCTTCACTGAGCTCTCCTTACTGCTGTGAAATTCCAGGTGATCTTTGCCCTTAGCAGTCAGACAAGTCAAGTCCTGGGGACTGGATTTATTGAGAGTTCCTGTTTTGGGCTCTGGTGAGAAGCCAAGGGCCTGCACTGTTGACACCTCCAAACCCATGAAGATTCTCTAATAGGCAGAGTGTATTCCAGGGCACATCTTCCCCTTCAGTGCATCTGCCCACCCAGTTGTTGGCCTGAGAGAAAAACCACATGTGCAGCACCTGCTTTGTCCAGTTGCCAAATAGGTTTCAACAAGCAGGTAACTTGTGGTAGACCTCAGAATGGAGAAATTTTCATATTTGTTTAGCAGCACCCCTTTCTTACAGATGAATGGGATTTAGCAGCAGATGTTTGAGTGCTCTGAAAAACTGAAAGTAGCAAAATACTTTTATTTGGCTTTTCTCTCCTGCAGTCTCTTGTCTGTCTTTGGGGATATGACAAAAAGCTGCTTACTCTCTGCTGGGCAGAGATCTCGGTTCCCTGCTGACCTTTAATTTAAAGCTGTATTTTGGGCGTTAGTTACATTTTACTAGAGGCAGATTTTCACAGCAGTCTGGGAATTAAAAGTGTTTATTTCTTCCAAAACACTAAGGGAAAAATCTCTTTTATTTTAATAGGAACATTTCTCTTGACTTTTTAAATTTCCAGTTTCTTTTTATCCCAATCCTCTTCTTTCTTCATGGTTGCTGAAAAAATTCTGCTAGAAACTGGAATAATTTCCACAAAAAAATTAAGCTTGTGATTCTTTGCTTAACTGGCTGCACTTCAAAATGTCACTGCTTGGAGCTGAAGTGCTGTGATTCCATATTTTCTAGCACAAGTTGGTCTGCTGGGTAAGATCCCCTATTGTGAGAACATTCGCTTTCTTCTTGGTTGTCAATAACAGGGTTCATTTTACAATTGATGCCTCACAGAGGGATGTAAAGCCCTTCCAAAAGGGTGCAGAAAGAAGATGAGAATTGAAGTCCCATATATCTGAAGCACTGCTCCTTTCAGGCACAGAGGTGCCACTTTGAATCTCGAGGAATTGTTGAACCATAGATTTTAGGTATTACTTTTTCCTGTGAAATATTCTGTAAAGAATGCTTATTCTTGGTGGAGATGATGTTTAGTTGAAAACTCAGTTCTCACTACAAAACTTTTATCTCTACCCTTGGGAATACTGTGGAGGTGGAGACGATGGAGTTAAAAAGAACTAAAAAAAAAAAGAGGAAAAAGGAAGAGAATAACAGCTCTGACAAATCAACCCCACTTTCCTGTATAGAGTATTGCTCAGATAAGGTGTGGATAAACTGAAGGCCCTGATTGCATTTAAGATCTGAGGTGACAGTTCTGATGTCTTAGAAATACCTTCCTTCATGAATTTGCTTTGCAATTCAGTTAGCTGCAGTTGTTTTTAGCTTTTCCCCTGAGCTATTACAATCATTGTTGCAGGTGATGACTTGAAGAATTAAAAGGTCTGTAGCTTTTTATGCTGACTGTCTGAATAGAAACATCACCCAGCCTCAGTGAATGAAATGAGGACTCCCCCCATTTTTCCCTTACACCAGAACTGAAGCATTTTAGGTTTTATTTAAAGGTAGACCTTCCAGCTAACCTATTTGAACAGTAGTTGCAAATAGAATAAAGCAGAAATAAAGTTATGGTGCTCAGTTACTACTTTGAGAAAATGTTTTTTCAGACTAGTTTCTTAGTTGTCACAGAATCAAAATGGAGGGGCAGTACAAATCTCTGAAAATGTAATAGCCAAAGTCATGCTGCACATCTCATGCCTCATCATGCCTCTGAACTTGGCCCATCAGAAGGAGAAATGTTTAGAGGTATTTAGAGAGTAAGAATTCCTGAAAGATAAATATAATTAGATTTGTTTGTGTCTGTGCAGTTTCTTGGGGGTGAAGTGCAGCAACTGTTTTTGAGCTGGCAGAGAGCAGTGCTGTGTTGCTGTTGATGTTAATAAAGGAAGAAATTGTTTGTAATACTGTAATTGCAGAGGGATGCATTTACCTGACTGGTGACTAGCTAGAATATTGGGAGTGACACCTCCCTGTGCAGAAACTGGAGATCCCGAAATGAGCACACGTCGCTTGGACCTCCTCTTCATTTCCTTTTGCTTACTTGGAGAGTAACTGAGAGCAAAATCTCATCCCATCCTGGCCTTCTGTATCTCCAAAGGGAATTCCTCAGCTGTAATTGGAGCCTCAGGGCAGAACCATGATTCAAACTTATTTTGGTTTTGCCTTCATTTCTTAGTTCATATGCTCCCACAGGGAATTCTGTAGCATTTTGTTTTCTCCGTACTCATCAAACGTGTCAGGTTGATGAGGCAGAGATTCCAGCATGTACCTGATGCTTGCTAGCCCAACCTGAACTGAGCTGCCATGCTTAGCCACAGCTCCCATTAATCATCTGCTGCTTTTTCCTGTGACTGCATCCCTTGCTATTGGTGAGGAACTGAGCTCTGGAGTAAAGCCCAAATGGCTTTAGGAAGATGGAAAGTTTTCTTGGACCCTTTTTCCTCATTGTGCTGACACTGTGATCAAGGGTTTGTGCTGCAAACTGGCACTTGCTGATGTGATCTCGAGAGTGTATTTGTGACTCAAAGGCAATGGGGCTGAGTTAGAGACATAGGGCAGGGATGATGGAACAAGCTGTTTCTACTGTCTTTTATCCCTAATCTTTCCCCTCAGCCTAATGGAATACAGTCACTAAATAGCTCTTGGTTTTGCATCTGCCATTAACAGGGACTACATTACCTGACCTGCAAATGCTGCTGTAGAAGTCCCTGCATGCACTCCTTCTCTGGACCCATTGGGCTGTGTATGATGTCCCTGAGCTTCTCAGAGCTCCAAAATCCATGCCACCCAGTCCAGAGTTGATGGGGGCAGATAGGAAAGCTGTGAAACACAGTGCCTGGCTTAGCTGAGCTGAGGTTTGCCTACTCTGGTTATACCAGTGAATTGTACAGATGTGTCTGAACGGGGTAACATCTCAGCATATCCATCCCGTAAATACACTTCAGGGACAGCCACACTCTGTCTCCAGAACTGAACATTGAAACAGAGGAATAAAATGTGAATGAAGAAGTAATATTTTTTGTCACTTACTGGTGTTGCAAAGATGATTTCCTCAAGGTCACCCACAACATCTATGGGAGAGTGAGAGGATGTGTGACAAGACGTTTCATCTACAAGGTGCAGTCTTGTGAGTTGTTGTATTTGGGATTCTCTCTACTTGTCCAATTAATTCAGCTTGAATTTGGCATCTGAGAAAAGAGATCATTTTTGTAAATGTTTGCAGAGCTGTGACCTGCAACTGTGTGAAAGAAATACTGAGTTACAGATGCTTTGCAATACTTACTTCAAGAAGAGGACTTGAAGAATTTAATGTTTTGAAGGGTTTTCTTTTTTTTTATTTTGAAGTCAGCGAAGTCACATTTTCACAGTAGGTTTCTCTGACCTTTCCTGTGTAAGATATATCATTTCCTGATGCTGGTTTATTAGTGTTTTGAACATGGTTCAAGATCAGTGAATGGAAAACACTGAGATATAAAGACATAAATACTTTTAAATATTTTTCAGTATGTCCAGGTTGGTGGTTTTTTTTGTTGTTGTTGTTGTTTTGTTTTTTTTTTCTGTTGTGTCTTTTCTGTGTGTGTTTTTCTGTTTTTTTAAAAATTATTATTACTAATATATTTGGGGATTGTGCCTCTTTGTGAATCTTTGTAGTCAGGATGCTCCTGTGAGAGTTTTCTGCCTTCTTGCAGTCAGGGGCTGAGGGGCCTGGCATGCCAGATGCTCCACTGGAACCTGACCTGACCTGTAGGATCCTGTCCCTAAAGAAAAAACAAAATAAAGCCTGTTTGCTTGCAGGTTTTAACTTCACCATTTCTGGCTTCATGTAAATCATAGAGAAAAACAGAGGTTGTGCAAAGTCTGTGGTCTGGGAGATTATAATTTTCCAGAACAGACAACACAGAATTGGGACCCCAGAGTTATGAGAGACCCCCAGTGGAAGTTTTCTGCTTTCTTAAACAGGGGCAATGCGATCATTGCCCTCCAGGGGAGGCTGTCCCTTGGAATTCATGAATGTGAAAACTGGGGATTCCTGGTGGTTTTTTTCAGTTAGTTCTCTGAAGAAGCAGATTAATTTAAAAACAAACAGAAAAAAACCCCCAGACCCACTGAACCACACACACTGCTCATCAGCTGTTTCTAAAAATAAATGCAATTGAGATAATTAACAAAATGCTCCCATATGGCATTATTTAATGGGGCTGAAGGGAAGAGGGTTAGAAAATAGGTATAAATAGAAACAGCCACTTACAATGAAAGCCATCCTTTCAGTGTTTGTGAAGGAAAAGAAGTTCATATGTTACAAAACTTGACTTAAGGTTATCTTTGTGTACCTTTATAACTCTGTATTTTGCATCCTTGTACCTCTGTGTTCCAAATTGCAAAGAATTTTTGGAGCAAAAGGACAGTTACCAGGTAAGAGTGATAAGCTTGGCAAGATACTGGTGCGTATCTATGGCAGGGCTAAAATTCAGTCCCTCTCTCCCACTCTCTGCCTGCTTCACCTTGTATGGCTCCAGTCAGGGCCCTGTGGAGACTTGGGGATGTTACAGAGTCATAAAGGCAGGAAATGGGGTAACACTGCAGAGGTCCCATCCACATTCAGATGTAGAGCTCCCAGAGCTGTCAGAAAAACAGAAGTAGTTTGCTCCAATTTAGATGGTGAGTGTTAAAGGACAGATCAGGAGTTATGGTATCAACTAAAATAGAGCTGCAATTTTGTCACCTAGCATGAGCATTGCTTTTATGAAGTGGGCAGAGTGGAGCTGTGTAAGCTTTCAAAGTGCCTTGCCTTGGTTAGAGGGAGGAGAGAGTCTGTCAGGAGGCATCACCTTGTACAGGGCTGCCTGTATTAACCACACAACCTGTCAGCAGGGTGAATGCAGCTGCAGGTCCTGATATAAGGCAATTTTATGAGACTCTTTTCCTTTCTCCATCCTCCTTACCACACTCTGAAACTTGGCCATCTCATTTACTGCTGCAGCTCAAATAATATATTAATTTATGAAGTATGAAAAATGAGGTAGTTTTGAATTAACGAGGAGGGGCATGGTACTTCACAGACAGCAGGATAATCAATCAATAATAGTGAGTCACTATATCCTGTTATTAAAAAGTAGGGAAAAATAATAGAATGGGTGGAGAGCAGCTCTTGGTAAAGGGACAGGTGGGTCCTTTTGAAGACCATATAATGATCTGACCTTGATATTTAGTGGTAAGAGCTGGTTCACCAAAACTTATTTATCTCTCTTTGAGGAAAATCCTCCCCTCACCCCCTGCCAGCCCCAAACACAATAAGTGGTAAGATATCTTTTAATTTCATTCTTTTACAAAGTGAAGAATAAAGAAGCTCAGCATTACTGAGTGAATTCTCATTTTAATAGCCTAGATTAGCAGTCTGCAGGGCACGTGCTGGCCACAGCCTCAGTTTGGGGTGCACGTTAGGAAGAGAAGTACATCAGGGATGGTGAGGGAGAGGAGTAATAGATGCCAGGTAAGTAAAATGAGATAGATCATAAGCATCTGGATATGAACAGTGATAAAGCTGACTGTTGTCTATGTTCACTCTGCAATCTGACTAAAAAAGCAGAAAAATAAAGTGTGTAAGCAAAGGAGAAGCAATGATGCTTTTAAAATTGTATTCAGATTTAATGGCCTCAAGGGAGATACATAACACAATTTTTATTTTTCTATAGAGTCATGAAACACTCTAGTGTCCTCAAATGAAATAGTCTGCTGAATACAGGCTGCAAAAGTTTACCCCATGAGTAACTATTTGTGCACATCTTTTTGTTTTCTGTAATGGGACAACTACTGTGAGTAAACTTATACCCACATAAAAAGTAAAGTGTTCTCCCAGGTGAGACCTATAATCAGAGGAGTGTTTTTATATAAATGGTGTTCTCAGTTCCAGCAGCTGTGGTGCACACAGCCTCTCCTTACTGATAACATTATTTTCTGTAACTATTTCTGCTTACATGGGAAGTTACCATAATGGTGAAAATTACTTTGTAGTTCTATGGAGAATAGCAGAACCATGCATTTACTTAAATAACATACAATTATAACAGTGAATGCTGCTTTTCTCTTTCTGTGAACACAGTTTGGGATTAGAGCTGTTCCCTGTCACTAGAAAAAAAAGCCGGTGACCACAAAACAATGTGTCAGAAATTGTAACAACTGGGGCTTTCCTGTGTAGAGTGGAGCAGAATAAAAAGGCATCATGCAGAACTATGCTATGCAGAAATACCAGACACTAGAGCAATATAATGATAAAGATCAGAGGCTTTCTGTTTGTGTGGAAGCACTGGTTGGTGCCTAAGATCACCAGTGCAGCTTTTTCTACTTCTGGTCCAAGCCCATTCATAGAGGTGCCGGTCAAGCTGGATGCACAAATCCAGTGGGGATGCTTGTAACCCATTTGGGTTACAACAACTGTGTGGAGCAGAACTGTGTGTGGACATGCTGTGACACGGAAAAGCCTTTGGCAGATTATCAGGACAGCACTGAAGTGGCCTCAAGCAGGTGGGAATAGTGTGGCAGAGGACTTGGCTCTGATGATCTGTGGGGAGCTGGAGAATATGCAGCTGTAACAAGAATATAATGGGAGTAACCTTGGATAAAGTCTGCCTTGCTGTGACAATGAAAAGGTTTTACAACCAAGCATGTGGCTCTTGCCAGTCAGTCACTCTTTGCCAGGTCAAGCACATGCTTTTTGGATGGCTTCCATCCCCACTGGCACCTGAAATTTAACAAGCAAATGCTTGCTGTGCCTTGTAATTAAAAGTGAAAAGTACATGTGTCCAGTGCCAAGAAGACGAGAGAAAGAGGGGAGACATGTTGTTCTGACCTGCTCAGCAGCAAAACAAAGATAGGATGTTCTGCTTTGTTGGGTCTGTTATGATGGTTTAGTCCGCTCCTGTGTGTGCAAATTGGATCCAGCCTGGGATTTGGCATTGAGAGCAGGCTCAGGTGGCAGCCTCAGAGTATCTGTGCTGTTTTCCCGGCTTTGAGTTTTGTCTAAGTCTTACAGCTGTGGTATATTTTCATTTCCAACCTGCCAGTGAGGATGGCAGAGTGGTTTTCCTTGAAGAGCTCTTGCTTTATATGCAATTTAACCTTAATTTGCTCCTGATCCTCAGGGCTTCCTGCATGGTGCATCTGTGCTCTTGCGCAGGTGCTGGAGGTGGTGATTAAACTGGAGTGCCCTCTCTATAGGGAAGGGAATGTGTGAGCTGGGAATTCTCTGAAGTGTTTTGTTTTGGTATGACAATTTGTGGCAGGTATGGCTGAAGTGCCAAAAGCCTCTTGCAATTTTGTACAAATCTGAACAATTAATTGTAATTTTAGTTCGGGTATAGGTAGATATGAGAGGCAATAGAAGACAACAAAAGATTAACCAGGGTTATTGCCTGTAAACAAGTGTGGTAGGCTGATGTGCATCTCCTCAGAGAAGGCAAGGTAGTGCTGGTACTCATTTGATGCACTCCACCAAGGCCCACTTTTATTTCAAAAACCCTGTTGCTTTATGTTAACGAGAAATTTTCACTTTACAATTTATTACTTTGTTTCTGGTAATGATTCTCTTCTATTATGTACCCTCTACAAAAGGCAAAACATTCTGCAGAGACAGTGAGCCTGCATATCTCCTGAACACAGCATCATGCACTCTGATCATTCTGTCTCAGTGCTGCAAAGATGAGGAGCCCATGCCTGTGTTCCCCATGATGTTGCTGTCTTCTCAAACACTTTGGTGGATTAGAGAGCTGTCAGTCTCTGGCACAACTGGAGGAGTCTATGAAAGAGGTCCTTCAGAGGGGTTGAATGCTTACAGAAACAGCTGTTGCCATCTTCAGTGGCAAGCAGTGTGATTCTGCAGACTAGAGGTTGTTTTGTAATTACAGAGAATTCCTGATGGGAAGGAAGTTCTGGAGGGAGGTTGCTGTGAAGTGTCTAAAATGTCTTGAGAGAGCTATTCAGTTCTTTGGTCACGGTACATATAATGCAGACCCAATGCAAAAGTCTCGGGAAACTCTTATTTCATTGCTGAATTTCTATGGGTGTCTGAGTAATTTTTCATTATCCAATAATAAATACAGTAGTGAAAGTCACCTTTAACACTTAAAGATTGCTTGGGTTTTATGGGATTGTATTGAAGTGAGTGCCAAGGTATAAAAGCCTTATGGTTGAGGTACTTTTATAACACATGCTTCATAAACCCTTATAAAGTGAGTGCAGTGCGCTTCATCCTTTAAGATTACAGCACTATGGTTCTGAGAGTTGGTGATCTGATGCTATATTCATTAATTAAATCTGCTATTAATGTTAAATTTTGGGCAATAAGAAGTGAAGTTACAAGAAGTTGAAATGGGGTAGGTCCAGACAATTTATCTCTCATGAAAGCTCAGAGCCCCTTTACTGCTTGACTGATGCCCACAGGTTATCCTTAACATTAAGGAAATTTTTGAGCCCTGTGAAGGAAGAAAGAATCCCAAATCTGGGCTACTCTGTAACACAAAGGTTTGCAATGAGCATTTTTCTTTTGGGACACAAAGGAAGTAATTATATAAAAGCTGTTGCCCTTTTAATGGATGTCTTGTTTGCCTTCCCAGAGAGCAGATGTCCCTCTCGTCACAGGTCCTGATCCCTAAATAATGGAGTGAATTTCTTTGCCTGTATGTAAATACAGAGAATTTCTCTCTAAAGCAGATTTTTATGAGTGACATGTCACATTTTTTTTCTGTCTGACTGATATGCTTGGTGACTAGAGAACAGAGGTTCCTTTCATTTCGCCCTGATTATTGTAGAGATATCTACAGGGCAGTGAGCAGGTATTTAGCAATCTCTGAACATCTATGGGAGTTTCTATAAAGTTAAGGTGTGCTTTCTAGAAATCTGCTTTCTAAACTAGTGCAAATCATTCAAAGACAGCTTTAGCTTAGCTGATTCATGTGGGTGTTGCTTTTGCTGGTAATTAGACAGTTATTTGTGACCAGCACTTTTTAGTCTCTGAGGGAATTGGGCTGATTTAATTAAAGTGAAGTTTTTTAGTTGAAATGGCATGTAGTGACGAAAGAAGGAAAAAAAAGGACAAGATTTTCTTTGCAATGAGTGGCCCCTGTCCTCCATGGGAATGGGAGAGAAGGGCATTAGATATACTGTGTAGCTGTGTTCCAGGAGATTTGGCTTGATTCAGACCTCTGAGGGAATCCTTCAGCTTGCAGTGCAAGTAATTGCAGTAATGATGTTGGAGAGAGAAAGCATGGGAGGGGAATGAGGAACAAAGTATCTGACAGTGAGAAATTTCAGATGGTCAAACATGTAATCAAAAATGCTTCAATGCAGAAAATTACTTTTCCCATAAAAGAATTCCAAACTGTTCATATTTAACTTCTGATGGACTGATGTTTTGAAGGAAGAAAACAACTTTTGTATTGTTAAGCCTTTAAATGTCACTGGATTTTGATTTCTCAGTTTTGAAAGGAGAAAAGGACATCAAAAATCCAAACAAAGCAAAAATCCTCCTCTCACATTGACATTTCAGCATAAATTGTTGAAACTTTTTGGCTTTTTAAACATAAAGCTACTATGAAACTTTATGGGAAGGAGATGTGAAGCCATACAACCCATTAAATATTGTAGATCAAATTGGAAAAAAAAATTAATGAAATATTTTTTCCTTTTAAAAATATGATTTGTTTTGTCATTGATGATGTAGATGTGGCCAGGCTGTAGGAAGGATCTAAAGTATTTTTGAGTTGAGGGCCTAAAGGATGGAGGCCAAAAAACCCCAAAAAAGCCTTTCCACTTTTAAGCCAAGCACATTCAATATGGAAATCCCCATGTAAACATGAAACCTCAACTTTCTGTCTTTGCTGAAGTGTTTGTGGCAAAACTGCCTTTTCAGTTGTAGGAGAGGATAATGCAATGCTAGAGTGTAAATTCTAATACATTACTAAGGAACTGGGTTTCTTTTGAAGCTGTGGAGGCTTGCATGGTTTGTAGGTGTTCTGTTGGTTTTGTTTGTTTTTTTACTGTTTTGTTTATGGTTTTTAGAGTAGCCTTTTACATAGGTGAATGTGACTAGGACCTCTGAAAAGAATAGTTTATGAAAAGTACATTAAAGTGAAGAGGAGAATCAGGAGGCAGTACACAATGGTTTAATGCTGTCTGTCTATTTCTCAGAAAATTTAAAAGACATTTATTTGAACCTGTCTTCTTTATTCATTTGACAACTCTCTGGTGCTGCTTTGCTAATGTAGCCCAGTAGTACTATTGCTACAGATTATTGCACCTATAAAACTGGTCTGTGCTGATTTAGGGAGATGCACTTTGGTAATTTACAGTGAAAATTTATGTTTGTTGAGAAAAATAAAAGGTTTAATTGAAAGCTAATATTAATAAAATTGCCATTTATGTGGCATGTTGTTTTAGGTTTTTTGTGGGTTTTTTTTGGTCCATTGGTGGTTTATTAACTTATTCAGCTGTGAACAAAACACATCTCTGTTGTGATCTCTGTGCTCAGGCTACCTGTATCTCTATGCTTGTCTGGACATGTTGTAGCATTGTGTCTGTGAGAGGTGTGCTGCCTCACTACTGTACAGTTCAGCATTCCACATCACAGCTGTCCTGGCACAGAAAAAGAGGAATGTGTCACCACCTTAACTCCTCCACCTGCACATAACCCATGTGAAAGCAATACCATGGAGGGTGTGTGCATTAGCTCAGTGACATACCTGGAATTTTGACCTGGTTAGCAGGAACTCAAGTTCTCAGTTACAAATCCTACCCTAGTTTCTATTGCATTAGCCCCATCATAGGGCATGACCTTTAGTGGATTTGTGCTATAATATGGTGTCACTTTTCTTCCTTCCTCCTTATGCATTTGAGCTCCTTTAAGGGTCCTAGACACTCAGAACAAATCTGAATGACTCTTAACTACTGCTGTGGTTTCTGTATCCAATAGATTATGGCAGGCACAGCTATGCCATCTCCCCTCCTTGTAAGGAGCCTGCAGCTTGTGCTGTTTATTCCCAGAGGTAAATCCCCTTGAAGTGTTCAGAGCTAGATATGTTTCCTACTCATGTACTGAAGATCTCAGTCCATATATTGTAGTTAATGTTCTTGCTACATGGCGTCTCCATATCATCTTCTTTCTATGTGCCTCACTGGTGGCTGGTGTTCTGCCCACCTGGAGTTCATTCAAAGAGCTCTGTTGTGTCCTCACTGTCCCCACATCTCCTGGTTTAAAGGACATGCACCATGTCCCAGACAGCTCTCTTCCTCTGCATCCATTCCTAAAGAACTGTCTGAAGCTTAGTCTGATTTTCAGCCTGTTTTGTTTGGTCTTGTGCTTGCCATCCATTATTCACTGGATTTTGAAGGTCAGGAAAAGGTATGTAGCATAAACTAACTCATCTCAAATATGTTTTCAATGATTTACCATTGGCAGTAACCAGTCCTGCCTGCCTGCCCTTCCCCTCCCCACTTAAACTAGAGAAAAAAAGCAATTGAAAGGAGTATTTTATACATGCATGTATATATAAGTAATCTAGAATGTAGAAAGACCAAATATAATTTCCTTTTAAATAAAGGCTGCCATTTAATTTAATAATACAGAAAATGATTAGATCTTAAACCCTTATAAATTACATTTGACAACTCTCTGGTGCTCCTTTGCTATTCCTTATGGCAATTATAAATGGCAACATAGGATTCTTGCAGAAATGCTCATTCTGACTGGAGTTTGTTTATTGTCTCTTAATGAAAAGTGATTAATCTAAATCACTACTGGGGTAGATCCTTCATCCTGGTCCCATAATGAGAAGTGGTAGTTTCAGGCCTTTAACAAACATCCTGCAATTTCCACTGCCAAAAGTTCCCTCCCCCTATAGCTTCCAGGAGAAAAAGTAGAAACAATAAAAAAAGAAAAGCCCAGAGTCTGTCACTTCTCTTTTTCTGTGTTCCATGTAACAAATGTGTGTGCCAGTTTGAGCTGCATGATGGGTGGTGGGCTTTTGTTCTTCACTCTGATTGAGCCTCCTGCTTTTTCCATCCTGCTCTGTGTAGGACCAGCCTTTCCTGGGAGGATGGATGACAGCAGAGATGTTGGGTGTTCATTTCTCCATTTGAAGAATGGAGAGTGGATGTAGGAACTGTGTGAAGGCACGGGGCACGATTTATGTGATGTCACCTCTAGATGTGATGGTTGTTCCATTCTTCCACCTTTCCTAGCTTGGTGCTGCAGATCATGTGTGAAATGGGAGAGGGGATGTTTTGTGTGTGCCACTTAAGTTCCATGCCACTGTTAGATGTCTTATGCTCCTTATTTGAGGACAGAACTCCAGCAGTGACCTTTTAATATATGTATTAATATAATATATATTAATTAATATATATTAATATAATAAATATTGTTAACTTTTTAATTTTCCATTACATCAGGTGGAAAATACTTTTATTCCTAAAGTATCCTTTATTTTAAATATAAGATCTCTCTGGATTGGCTTGTTAAATAGGCAGGCTTACATCCTTCTTCCATTCCATATAAGCAAATAATTTATACTGAACTATGTTATGGTTCTCTGGCACAGGCAATATGCTTTAGGTAAACAGGGGTATAAAATGTCTTTGCAGTCCAAGTCAAAAGTGACAGAAAAAATACCTTCAAATAGTTGTGAAATTGTTATTGTTTGGGGCGTGAGAACATTGATATTTTGATCTGATTAGAAAGAAGAAATGTACTAAAACATCCTTCTGAGTGGAGATCTTGGAGACCTTTTCTCAGGCTAATTCCCAGGAACTCAGCTGCCTATGGGGATGTTTCTCATTCCCCAGACCGTGCATCAGAGCACAGTGCAAGTGCACTTCTTCAGGACTTGTACTGTGGCTTGCCATGGGAATGGCTAGAGATTTATTTTGGGGCTGGTAAGTGGTGTGTGTGAGGGATGTTGAAGTGCCAAGCTGGATTCATACAGATAGCTTCACTCTGGGAAAACGTTCACTTCTTGTTCAGCTTTTCATTTCTTAATGGAAAGGATCAGAAGCCATTTACGTTGTACTTCCTTTCCCTTGGTGGCTTCATGGAGTTAATGAGGTGCTTAGGATTAAACAAACGCTGAATTTTTTTGCTTGATGAAGGTCTGACATACCATGGGCTTTACCATTCCTCGTAACTGATTTTTGCTGTCAAAATTAATGTATTTCCCTATCGTAGCCTTGAAGTTGAAGTTCTGTGAAGCTGGATAAGAGAAGTCAATGTGGACAAAATCCAAAACTGCAGTGGATCACAGCTAGCTGATCATTCTGCAATGAGCTAAAAAAGGCCATTCCTAGATCTGTTTTCCTGCTGAAAGACAGTTTTCTATATTTGATTCAGCTGCTGTATCAACAACCTGCTGTGTTTAGAACGGCTCTAATTTATTTCCCACTGTTTGCCTTTATTTTATGGTACTGGTATTTGCTTTAATGTGAAGTCGTTTTCTCCAGATGTTAATAAGATGGTGTTAATGTTTCCACAACATTTTTCTTGATAACGTTTATGTAGAGCTTGCCATCTGATAGTGCAGAATCAACCCATTTTAAAATATCGGTAATAATTTTCTAATTAAAATTAGAGGCTCAGAAGTGTTTTCCTCCCTGTACAAATTGAGGTCATGCACTTTCCTGTGCTTGGGGAAAATTATGTTTTCACTGACTGAATGAATGTCTCGTACTGTACAAATTGGGAGTGTGATATACGAAATGGTGTCAGTGTTTGCACATGTGCACGTGGACTATACCCAGATGCCAGCAGCTGATCCAGGAAGGCATTCAGTGTTTCCAGAGAGGTGATGCTCTCACTCATAGCACTGCAAGCTGCCAGATAAGGAGCTAATGATCTCAGGAATGCTTTGTTATTTACTTTTGGAGAGAGGATTCCACACTGGGGGAGAGAGGTGGTAGACAGAAAATGGTCCAGGAAAGCCTGGTGTGGCTGTGTGAAGTTCCTATATTCAACCAAAATCAACTTTGATCATAGAATTTTTCTTTCTTACTGGACTTGCTGAATTTATTCTGGTAAAATGAAAAAAAAAAAAAAAGGAATTGCCAAATTACTCAACAAACGAATTGCCAAAGGAAATGAAACTGAAATGCTAAAAACCTATCCTAACTCTATGGGATGTTATACTCTTGAATGATGTTCTGAGTTCATCTAATAGACATCAGTTCTGGATGATCTCACTCTTAAATTATGTTCACTTTCACTTTTCCATTAACACTTTCCCTCCATTTTTCTATTTAGATCATGCTTCTTAGTGATCCAGAGATTGAGAGCAGCATCCTCATCAGCTCTGATGAAGGAGCTACCTATCAGAAGTACCGTTTGAATTTCTATATCCAGAGCCTGCTCTTCCACCCCAAGCAGGAGGAATGGATCTTGGCCTACAGTCTGGATCAAAAGGTAAGCAAATGATTTAATGTGTCAATGAGTTTAAGGCAGGAGTTGAAGGGGATACTGTCTAGAACTGCTCTGTTTCAGAGAAGATGAAGAATTTATAGTGTGCTTTGCTGTTCTCACTTTGCAGGTTTCAATGTGCTCAAAAGCCATGCAGTGACTCCAAAGCCAGTTTGCTAAAAGGAGCTGAGTGTTAGAGTTATTATGATGGGTGTGGAAGCTTCAGTAGTGGTGATACTATGAGAGATGAAAAGAATTAGAGATTTGACATGACATACGGAGCTGTTCTACAAATCTATTGATTCATAGGCACTGATTTCTGTGCTGTCTCTGAGGATGGAGCACTCAGGCCGAGTTAGTCTGTAACAGCTGTCTGTTTAGCATTGAGGGGTGCTCATTCTGCTTGCAAACTGGAGGTCAGGGAGCAGCAACAGATGACAATCTCCTTTATGCCACTTTTAAGCCTCTTTGCAGTGCCTTCTATGAGCGAGACATCTCCAGTCTTTCACTTTGTCCTCAGCATGTTTGCTCTTACATGGCTCTCATCTGTCTTGAAAGGTGCTGAGCAGGGCAGGGGCAGTGTGGTAGTGAGGTGCTGTGGCTGAGATGTGTGCTTCAGCTCTGGAGCAGCAGTCCCCACTACAGCCCAAAGCTGAGACATGGACAGGATGATCAAGTTACAAATTCTATGAAGTTTAAAACTTGCCAAGCTTTTATCTTTCCTATCTTGTGTTTCTGTCATCACTAGACTCTGGAAAGCAAAAACATGCTGAATGAGCAAAGTTTCCCTCATTGTGGTGGGTTGACCCTGGCTAGATGCCAGGTGTCCATCAAAGCCACTTAGTCGCTTCCCTCCTCAGCTGGACAGGGGCAGAAAATATAATGAAAGGCCTGTGGGTCAAAGTAAAGGCAGGGAGAGATCACTCAGCAATTACCATCATGGGAAAGTCACACAGCTGGGAAAATTAATTGAATTTATTACCTATCAATACTCTACTGCACTTTACTTTATCCTACCCTACTCTATCAAATAAGAGTAATGAAAAGTGAAAACAAAATCTTAAAATACCTTTTTACCACCCCTCCCTTCTTCCTGGGCTTTCACTCACAATTTTCTCTTTTTTTCTGCATCCCAGCAGCAGAGTGGGACAGGACATGGAGGCTGAGGTCAGTTCATCACATGTTGTCTCTGCCTCTTCTTCCTCCTCAGGGGAGGACTCCTCAAACCCTTTCCCAGCTCTAGTGTGGTGCCCCTCCCACAGGAGACAGCTCTCCACAAACTTTTCCAGTGTGAGTCCTTTCCACAGGCTGCAGTTTTTCATGAATTGCCCCAATGTGGCTCTTTTCCTAAGATGAAGACTTCAGGAACAGACTCTTCCCATATGGGTCCCCCATGGGTTCACCTTCACCTGTCCTTCCAGGGGTCAAGGGGTCAGCCTGCCTCACCATGGCCTTCACTGTGGGCTGCAGAGGAATCTCTGCTCCAGCACCTGGAGCACCTCTTCCCCTTGTTTTTCACTGACCTTGGTGTCTGCAGCGCTGTTTCTCTCACATATTCTCACTCTTCTCTGGCTGAAGTTGTCAATTTGTTTCTTGCCCTCACTTCATGAATGTGTTACCCCAGAGGTGCTACCATTGTCACTGGTGGGTTTGACCTGGGCCAGCATGGGTCCATCTCAGAGCTGGCTGGTGTTTGCTTTCTTACAGCTTTTCATGGAAGCCACCCCTGTAGCCTCCTCCCTGCTATGAAAACCTTTCCACACAAACCAGTGCATTAACCTGTCAGGTGTGGGGGTGTGTACTGGGTGGGATTTTCAATTTCTGCAGTTACTGTTGAAGATTTCTAAACTAGTCAGTCTCCCATCCCAGCTATAGGAACAATAGAGCTAAAATGCTGTGCCTCTTTATTTGAGAATTTCCTTTGAAAGGCTAGTGCAAGTTTTTACCAAACTAGTTACTGAGAATATAATCAAATAATTTCCTATTGCTCTGCTTCCCACTTGCTAGAAGAATGCTGTGGCAGGCACCAGGTGTTTTGCTGCTGTGCTACTGATGATTCTTGAGTGACATTTGCAAGAACAAAGCTATTGTAAACACACTCCTTTCATAGTATCAAGTCCTTACTGTATGGAGGAGTTAGTCAAATGTCAAATAGTTTTCTGCACTCAGATGATCAGTATAACAGGGATTTTGAAGTAGGCTGAAAAGACCAATCTATTTATTTGATGTCACAAAATGGCTTGATGCCACTTTTAAACTGGATGTAATGATTTTGAATGAACCTGGTGTTTATACAGACAGTTTTGGAAAACACAAAGCATCTGATGAGGTGGTCATGTATGTGAGAATCCAAATGAGACATCCTGAGTGTGCATTTGCAAAGAGATCCATCTGCAGTGAGTGCAGAGCATCTGCTCTTGGGTTGAAGCACTGTATTTGTACTATCCAAGCTTTGTAATCTTCTTTTGATGTTTGTCACTGGAAGGAGAAATCAGAATACAGGGGAGGCACATGTGGTTGACTGTGAGGTGGTACTAATGCTCCCCTGATCCAGTACAGCAATAGCAGGCCAGGAACATTTTTGCTTCTCCTCCTGGAAATGAATGCATCTGTGCTCACACCTCAGCTGCTGTCTTCTACCTAGGAGAAAGACAAGAAAAATGAACTGATCTAGAAACACTCTGAGGCTGCTTACATTTTATCCCAGAAACAGAATAAAATTGTTAAAGTGTAAGAGCAAAGATGAGTTGGTCTGTAGCTTGTTGGTCAAATGGAAATGGAGCAATGCCAAGTTCAGGCTTTTCCTTTATGTCTGCCTTTGTATTCAAGGCCACTCATGATGCTTTCCTCTGCTGGTCAGAAGGATGGCCTGAAGTGCTGATTTGGTGGGTCCTAGTATGGAACCATGGAGCACTGCTTTTCCCAACTGAAATGTTTGCTTAATGTAACTGAGGTATGGGTTGTGCTGAGCCATGTCTTGGGTCAGTGAGGGTTGTGAAAGTTGTCCCTCTGACTCAGGGCCATGCAGCTTCACTGCAGTCACAGGTGATCCTGAGATTAGGGGCAGGGCTGTGACAGCGGTGCCATGCGAAATCCCCAGATGAAGTCTTCTGAGAGGCCGGTGTAATGCATTCCTGCATGTCTGGAAACAGGACCACTGCCACAGCCATGTGGGAACCAGAGGTCAGGCTTGTCCTTCTCTCAGGTTAGGCCAGTGCAAGAATTAATTGTCTTTTAGGCTTTAAGTCACCTATACTTAAGAATTCATCATTTTTTTTGAATCTTCATAAGATTGTTGTGGTTGTTCTCTGTTTTTCTCCAGAAGCCAGATCTGGATCTCACACCTTCCCTCACTACTGTGCCGTGCCTTTTCTTCTAGATGTGGTTATGGGATCATGCCAATAGCAATCACCATTTCATCTCTCTGCTGCTCACCAGAAAAGAGATAGCCAGAGGTTCTAAAATAAGTGTCTAGAGAGGCTGCAGTGGTGCTCTGTAGTTCTGAGAAGGATATCCAAAGGGATGCCATGCTGGCAGGGGTTAATTGTCCAACTGCAGCCTAGTTCTGCTCATACTCCTCTGTCCTTTGTTTTTGTGCCCAAAAGCAACATGAAGTTGCCTGGCACAAAACAGGTAGAGCTGTATCAAATAGTGCTTGCTTTCTCAGTTCATATGTCAAATTTTTGGGGATAAAACGGCTCTGAAACACTTCTGATTTGGTGCATGAGAAGACAATAAAATAGAAAGTTAATCATTAGCCTGTAACCTGTAGGTAATATTCATCCACACATACTGTGACAAGGAAGGTGACTTGCTGTATGCTTTGCAGTGCAGCCAGTGCTATAGTGGGACACCATATTCTTCCACCTCTCTCAGTTTTAGAGGTGCGTTTGACCCTTAAATTCTATTCTAATAACTCCTTTAGGGGCAGGTTTAAAAATGCAAATAACTCTGAAAACAAATCAAGTACATACAATTTGACTCCAGGCAGCAGAATCTATTAAGGGAAGATCTAATCCATCCTTTTATAACTGCAAATGTGTAAATAAGTTGAAAAAAATTAATTTCATATCTTAGATTAAAATATGTATTTCAGATTAATATTTATCTTATTAGTTTTCTTTCAATTAATAATAATAATAATAATAATAATAATAATAATAATAATAATAATAATGTTGTGTTTTAAGCAAGCTGTGGTCAGCTTGGGAATTAATGAGAACGATAAATCTGAGAATCTATTTTGCTTTTAGTATGTTGCTCCACACAATAAAATGAAATGGGGACAGTTCATATTCCTACAGATAATGAATTTGGTAACCACCAAAATCAAAAGATTTTAAAATTGTCTGGTTTATAAAAATAGAAAAAATATTAAAATTTTGGTATGAAATTGAAATAGTGTTTTGGATCTTCCCATTAAAAAGTTTTCCTCAAAGATCTTCTGATCTACAGGTCCATGGCTGTGATTCAAGCCTTTTTTTTCATGATTGTTTTATCCTAAACATCCCTCCTTGTTTTTAGCTAACTTCTGCACAGCTGACAACAATGTTAGAGTATTTATCTAGTTGATAAAAGAAACGACTAACCAACTAAAAAAAAACAACACATGTTGAATGCCCTTTTAACAGAATTATTGTCCCTTCCAAGCTGGTGTTTTGAAAAGTCTATTCCATATTCTAAGATCTTCTTCTTTAAGAGGAGGAGCCCATCTCTTCTCAACAGAACCTCTTGAAATATGGCTTCATACTGAGAAAGCCAAAGACTTTGTGATGCTACCATTTCCATCAACTGAAATAATTGAATATAAAATCAATTTAGTCACAAATCTTTCATTAATTCCCACATAGGTACTGTCTTGCTTTTTCCTTCTTAGGGCAATTCCCAGAAGACAACTGAGAGAGATGGAGCTCAGGTGGCTTTCTGAAAGATATATCGTTGTGTGGCTGCTGGTTGATTTAAGGTCATATCTCAGTTATCACCATTTGTTTTCTCTTTGTAGTATCCAAGGAGTTATTGAGGCTGTTTCCTTGGTATGAGTCAACACAGCATATCGTTCCTGTTCTTAATTTTTATAGCCAATTAGGACCCTCCTCTGCCTTGCTAACTCTCCTGGATCATCACAAAAATGCAGCATGGCTGAGCCAAGAAATCTGTGTGTGTGGGCATGAGCATGTAGCAAGTTCATAGACCCTGATGTCTTCTCACAGCGTATAAAGCCCAGGCTGGAGGAGTTTTTACAGGGCTTTAAGCAAATTTGGGTAGGTTTACTATTCCCCCCTGAACATCCATGTGACATTGTATAACTATCAGGTCCTGGGAGTTTAAATGCATCTTGTGAGTTGAAAATCTTGGATCTCTTCCCAGTAGCTTTGTGTGTATGCATCTACTTTATTGATAAAATAGTGCAATCTGATGTGTGCACGTGTTGGTTCTGGTAATGGCCCCTGAAGTGGCCTTTGGCAGAAGGTGGACACTCTGTAAATGTTACAGACAATTGCTGCAGGTCAGACTGGGTCTCACAGGGAGTGTTCATATTGACACCTGGATATATCACCCAGTACAGAGGGAAAACGGGCCTGCAGCCTCCAGGTTTTGTGGGTATTTGCAGAAAATACATAGGAAGCCATTTTAAGCAATCCGTGGCTCTAAATGTGGTAGGAAAGGAAATATATGAAAAAGGTGCAATATTGTCTGTTGGAAAATGTGGGGAACTGCTCTGTGGAATGCTGTGAAAGCTGAAAGTCTCCCAACACAAGCTTAAGGTACAGATTTCATTGTTGCCATTCAGTGACTGGGGAGGAATATCTTGAGTTGATTTTACATTTATGATGCTAATGTGTTGAGTGTCTGGTTATTTGTCTCATTTATCCAAGAAACCAACTAATTCAATAGGCAAAACTTCCCACACTGATACCTCTGTGGGAAGTGGTGAGTCTGGAGGTAGACATGGGAGTTTCCAACTCCATGGACTTTCTCTCAGAATGACATTGAAACTTTCAGAGCAACATGCAAAACTCTCTTGCATAAATATTTTTTAAAAGATAATTAAAAAAATAATTTGTTTAAAAGATAAACTATTAGTAAATAGGGAGGGAGATATTTAAAATATTTCAAATCACAATTGTTAAGAGAAAAAAAAACTCCAGGTATGCAACATGATAGAATTCCACCTCTTCCTTACAGACCAAATTGTGATTTAGAGCCTGGTGGGAATAAGTAAGAGGCAGAATAATTCAGTAATACATCAATTTAAATTCCCCAGCTACACCATTACCAATTTGAGAGCATTGGATAAACAAGAAGTTGGGCAATCAGTGGCTTCTCCCTCCACAGAGCTTAATCTTCAGCAGAAAGTGAACAAAAGAAAGTGGGTGTCTCATTATCTCTTCGAATGAGGTGATAGATAAGAGGTGCAAGATAACATTCTGCTGTATCACCAAGTCACACCTGGCAGACAGTATCAGGTCTGACTGGGGAGATTCCTTTGGTCTGGTAGATGTGGCAAGTTATCATCTGAAAATTGGATGCAGTGCATGTCACAGCCTTGACTATCTTGACTAGACACTACTGAATTTATTAAAAAAAAAATAAAAATCACAGACAGCACTGGGACTATATGGGAAAGTTTGTTTGGCATTTTTTATATTTTTTTTAAAAAAATTTTTTTGAATTGTACTAGACATGGAACTAGAGCCATGAAGGCAGTGTCTCTGCTCCAGGCAAAATGCTCCCGTGGAATTTAGGGCCAGTCTCCCAGTATGACACAGGGCAGTAAGTCAGCCAAGGGTGGGGTTGTTTGGTTGGGGCTCTTTTTGACAATGTGCAGTTTGGCAGCGTGCTGCAAAAACCAAAATCCAGGGGGAGGAATATAGGCACCTTATTCCAAGCAGTCGTTCATCTTTGGGATTATTTGTGATGAGCTGTTTTCACAGACATGTGGAACAATCCAATTTGAAAGGGATCTTGAAAGATCATCTGTTCAAACCTTTCATGGGAAAGGAAGCCTAGATGTCATTATCTAGCACTCAGTCCAGTCCTGTCTTGAATGCCTCCAGTAAGTGCTCCTTGGTCTCAGATTTTTGTGTCCCTAGAGGAAACTTAGGCACACAGGGGCTTCAGGGTTGTGTTTGGGTGAGGCTATTGCATTTAGAGTTGGAACTCCTAATGTTGGAAATGTGATTCCAGGATAGCAGCTGCTAGTGCAGATGTGCTAAAATTAAGCAGTGAGAGTTGCTGCATGTCTGAAGTGAGATGTGACTGGCCCAGGCCCGTAGGTTTTATTTCCTTAGGAACTGAGGTATGGGGCTGATGAGGAGAGGCAGGTTGGTGTCTGCCTCACATCTCATTTTGATATAAATCAGCAGGCACCCATACCTGTTTCCTGCTCCTCAGCAGCACTCCTGCTCCTGGAATTTAAATGTAATTGTAGTTGTCAAAAGTGTGAGTAACTACTCCTTTTATCAACAACGGCTCAAGACTGCACCTCTTGGGTAAAACTCAGCTTTTCTTAGCAAGATGTGAACATTACTTTTAACAAGGAAAGTAAGTTCTTTCTGCTCCTGCGTGGATCCTCATAGTAGAATCACTATTTCATTGTATGATGAGAGAGAACACACCAGGGCTAGTTTCTCATCATGGTTCATTGATATCTGAAGAGCACAATGACGATGATTCCAGTCCTATGGATACAATGCTCAGCTTTCAGATTTATCTTGCACCAGTCACTTGACTTTTGAGCACCCCACAGAGTGAAGCTGGAGGCACACCTACGGCATTCTTTTCTTCACCCCAAAGGGAAAGAGACTGAAGAAGCTGCCATAATAGCAATTAGTCCTACAGGCCTACCATACTGAGGAAGGAAATAACATGAGTACGTTGCCCACCTGGGCACATATAGTGCAGGAACACAGTGTTTCATGTTTAATACAAGCCAAATTATGCTCATAGAAATCTCTACCATACTGACTGGTCCATTGTATTGGACATTTCATATTAAGAATCAATCCCTGCCTGAGAGTGCTTGCAATTAAACGTGAAGCTGACAAAGTGGTGTCCCCTGAGTATCTCTAGTGTATTCAGGCACAGGTCATTAAAGTGTTTCACTGCCTAACTAACACTGAGGACTGTAACAAAGTCAGAAACTGAGCGCAGATAGAGTCCTGTTCCCATGACTTAGCAACAAATAAGCCTTTCATCTCCTTGCCTTTTGAATACTCTTCTGAGAACATCAGGTTCTACAAACATATCATGTGTCTGTGTTGCTGGACAAGCCACCTGCCAGCAGCTCTCCCAGGCAGGCAGGGATCCATCAAACAGATAAACTGAAATGTTAGTAAAGTTAGAAAAACACAAACCAAACAAAAAGAACCAAACCCTATACCAAACCCTTGAGATTGGGAATATTTAAAGGCAATTTACAGAAGTCTCTTCTTCAATATGATAATGAACTGAAGAATTGAAATCACTTAACTTCATTTACAAATCATGAATATGTATCAGTGCCTTTAAATGAAAGGACGACTAAAACAGATATAGTGTTTGTTCAATTCATTAAAAGGAAGACAATTTATCAGGAGGTTTTTTTCCACCCTTAAACTAAAGCTATATGCAAATGTCAGTAAATCAAGACCTTGCACTAATTCTGCAGCATGATGAATATTTTTATAATCCTAATTAGAACCAGTCATTTAGTTCAGCAATTTCCCCCAATCTAGCCAATTTGAAATTAAAATAGATGCCTTGATTACAAAACTCATTAGCAAAGAAGCACCCTTTTTGCTAACCAGTTCATTTGGAATGCACAAGCTGAATGAAGTGAGGAGCACTTGTGTTGTCAATTGCCATAACTGAAGTGAGTCTTAATTGTTGGCATTGTGAAGTATTTGTATTGCTGCATGTTTCATTGCAGTATAATATATTATTCATTAAACGTAACAAAAGCAGTTTTAAAATGATTTAATTAAGTGGTGTTGGTGCACCAGGTAATTTTTCTAAAGTCAGATGTCACAATTGTTTGGATTTGAAGTATTGATGGGCATTACCGTCAGAGGGAAGACGTATGACTCTACATTTATCATTCTGATTATGGTAGGCCTGGCAGTTTTAATAGGAGATGGGAAATTAAATTATGCAACCTTGGCTCTACTTCAGAAATGCCCAATGAATTTTGTCCTGGCAAAATACTGAACTTTGGGCTTGTGATGATTTGTGGTGGCAAAGAGAAAGTAACGGCTTATGAAACTTGATTTAGCCAGAACAGACTCTCCTATTGCTTGTTATTTATGTTATAGACACTTTATGAGCAGGTTTTACTTGGAAAAGAGAAAAATAGAGATAAATGGAGCGAGACACATTTGATGCTTAAATGTGCTCTTCTGCTGGAGCAACCTAGTTTATTGTGTAACAGAGCAAGGATCCTGTGGCTTACTCCTGGGCCATGCTAAATCATGGCTGTATATTGATTTTATCTGGAGCCTAAGTGGGGTGAAGAGTGGTTATAAATATAGCAGATGGGAATAAAAATGAAGGAGTGAAGAAGGCTAAAGAATAAGAACACCAGGGGCATGATTTATTTTGCCTGACTGTAGAGATCTAAAATGTTGCACTGTACACCTACATTGGGTGTCGAGGCTTAACATCATAGTTAGTGGTGATCTACTGAATGGTGTTGATTGATTTCTGGAAACAAATGTAGGTGACTCTTTCAGGATGAGGTAAATTGCACCTTGGACTCATTTGTATTGACGAGGCCTCTGCTGAGTGTCAAGGAAGTAATTTCCTTTGCTGAGATGTAACTATTTGCTGTATTACCTGAGATTAGGGGACTTGAAACCAACCCTGCTGTCTTGGATGTGTGCAAAATGGATTTTGTGGGATACGATTCCAATATGATCAAAACAGCAAAAAGCATTAAGTTTCCTAGTTGCTGTTATCATGCCTACAGATTCTAATGACCCTCACCCTGGAGGAGAGAGCAAACATGATGTGCAAGCAAAGAAAGCATTCCCAACCTTCTGTTTTTCTCTTCCTTGTGGCAGCCAGCTGGATGGATGATGCTGAGGGGTGAAGGTACAGTCCTTTCCCCTCATCCCCCCAAAAAAGCAGCAGCATGTGTCTGTTTGTTACATCACCAGCAACCAAGAACAGGGGCAGCCTGTGGGGCTGCTTCAAGAGGGATACACTTCTGTGTGCTGGACTGGGAGCTTGAAGACAGGAGTAGGAATGGCAGGCCTGGAAATAGCAGGCTGGCCCTTGCTCTCTGTTCTGCCCCCAAGGCAGAGACACTTCAGCTTCCTAAAATCAAAGTCATTTTATATAGTTGAGAGATGCATATCTGAGAGACAAAGAAAGAGAAATTCCAGAAGGTAGCAGACAGGAGCTGCTATTTCCTGGCAGAACTTCCAGTGTAGTTAGGGTGGGGACCCTGTGTGAGAATTTATCATCAGCAGGTGCTGTAGTAGTAAATGGGCTGCAAGGCAGAGCAGGTCCTTCTTTTATGTTGTAGCACAGCAATCTATTTAAAAGCTCGTACATTTAATTTCAAATTATTTTGTGTCTATTGTGTGAAGCAGGTTTATGTAATACTAGGAGCTTTCATGTTCTTTCTCAGATTGCCCTTTGCAAGCAGCCTTCTCTCTGTGGCTCTTGCCTCTTCTTTTTGACCCACAGCAAACCATCCCTGTCTCTAGAGCTTGTTTCCAGTGGGGAAATGGACCATGTTCTGATCTGATAGTGTACCTGAGGTGCTTTACAAAAGATGTGTGCAGTCACACGTAGCAGCTGATATTCAGTGTGAGTGCATTGATTTTAGCAAGGAAATGCTGATTAACATCACTGACCTGCAAACATGTATGGTATTCTTTTCTCACATAAAGCAAGTTAGATGTAGTTTATGCCTCCCAGTACACAGGGTTTTTCCCCCCCTAAAATCTGGCTGGTGAGAGATGCAGAGTCCCTGGGCAGAGGGCCTGTGTGCAAGCTCTTAGTTGTATTAAGGCATCTACTTATTTCTGTTGTTCAACATTTACATATGAAAATTCACCTTATCTGGATTTTTTTTTAATTTTCTCTTTTTTTCTCTCTTTTCCCCCCCTTCTGATAGAAAGTTAATGTAATCAATTTTTCTGGGGAATAAAGGTGCCAGCTTTAAGTCCTCTATCCTCTCAGTAGGCATAGATGAGTGAGTGTTTCAGCTTCTCATGCTTATTGTATCAGTGATGAAAAAGAAGGCTGGTTCCTGGATTTTTGGTCTAGGACCTCAGGAACTTCAAACACAAGTGTTTAGAAATAATGTATTGGTCCTTTAAAAGTAATGAGTTTGGCAGAGAAAAAATCAGGGAGATGTTAGAATAATTTCACTTGTCCTCTCTGATATGTCTCTTGATGCTTCTGGACTGAGGAAGTGTTGAAAACCATGTTTTTCGAATGCTTCCTCACAGTTAGTAGAATTAGAAAACTTACCATAAAAAACCAAACAAAAAAAAAAAAGGAAAAAAAAGGAGAAAACCCCCCAAGAATGTCCTGATTCCAGCACTGTTCTTCTGCAGGGCATTTATGCTTCTAAGACACATATCTTTATTCATGGTTGCAAGTGCTGCACATCTTCAGTCATATGTTGGTGCATATTTCAGCTGGGTTTCCATATTGGTTGTCTGGGAGAAGAATGGTGACCTGCTTGTGTAGGATGTACACACACCTGTGTGCAGGTTTGAATTTTTGCAGTAGTTTTGTGACAGTTACAAGAAGTTTTTCCAGAGTAATAAAATTCTTTACTTTTGTGTTCAGTTGATTTTTACAGGACTATGGGTGGCTGTAAAATGAAAGGGCATGATGCAGTAAAATTTTGGTTCATTGGAAGTATTGTGGGTATGATAAAAGGAGGAGCTGAGGCACCAGAATGAAGGGTGGTACTTTTGAGAGGAGGACAATTGATCAAAGAAACAACAAAGCGTAAAGCCTTATAGAAAATCCTTGTGATTCTGTAGTGCAAAAGGAGGAAAATGGGATCCTTCCCACAGCCTCCTACCTTGGATAACTCATTTATGCCAGAGGTTCAGTGATCATAAACTGTCTGAATATAGATTTTGTAGCATTTTATACTTGCAGTGTTCAAGAGATAGCAGCACGTACAAATAACATGTTAGCAGAATATACTGGACCCAAGGGGACTTTCCTGCCATATAATAAGAGAACAATAATGTCATCAAAAGTTTTACTGCCAAAACAGGACTCTAGTTTTGTCCTCTAACATAGCACTTGCTTCAGGCCAGTTGATTTTCTCAGATCTCAGTGCAAGTCCACAAGAGTTATGCGCACATACCCAGTGGCACAAATGTCACGAGTCTGAAAGTTCTGCAAAATTGAGTCTGATATTCCCCAGCTACATGAGATGTACTTTTTCTCTACTGTCAGCATGGAAAAAGCTGCTTTATTTTTCATTTGCAGCCTTGCACTCTGAGTTATGCCAGTACCATCACTGTGAACCTAAGTTAATATCAGAAATTAAAGCTCCATTAAATCAAGTTTGGTGAGTTGTTTTTGACTAAAGTTGTAGCCCTGAATTGAGTTGGTGAAGTCCTGGGGCTTTGCAGGGGCTTTTTTCTTCACACTGCTTCATAAGGTGAGTTAAAGGTATCTAGAGTTTTAATTAAATGGGATAAATAGCATAAATATAGACACCATAGAATATTTACAAACCCAGAGAGCTGCTGAGGCAGGCTAGGTAAGAGCTTCCTTTTTCTTGAATGATCTGCAATTGCAGATTCATTTATTCCAAAGGTACACAGTTTGGTTGCAGGAACTGGGTGATGGATGAATCAAAGATGACAGTGTAAATGGTGTCTGCCCAGCAGCCCGGAGGGATCCCTGGAACATGTGAGTTTCTCATTTGGTGATTTTTCTGGCAGTGATGCCTTGGTGCAGTGACAGTTTCTGCTCCAGCTGTCAAGCTAAATTGTTCCTGATGGTGGCTGGTATTTACAATGATGCTGTTCATTTGGGTTTCTTCAGTGAACAGTCTCCCTTGCATGTTTGGATTGCGTGAATTGAATCTCTGTGAGGTGCAGGGGGGAAATCTCTAGTTTTCCATGAGACCTCTTACTCTGCCCTTCCTGCATGTGATCTCTGGCTTGGCTGTGTATGTGTGGAGATGGATGCCTGTATAACCAGGCTCTGCTTTTCCCTTCAGTTGTTGCCTGTTGTCAATGCATGGATTGCCAGGGAATCTGGTCAAAAAGAAATTTGGCTAGCTAAAGATGAACTGAATTATTCCACTGAATTTTAAGTGTAGTATTGGAAATTATCTATAAGATAGCAGAGCCCCTCGTGGAGACCAGAGTTAGCTCAGAGTAGGAGAGTAAGGCTGAAAGGAATCTAACTTTCTTTATTATGATATAACTAACTTTATTTATTATATGTTCAAGCTTGCAGAAGCCTCTTGATTCATTGTAGGACAGGATATGAAAAGTACGTGGTAATGAAGATGGCCTAAAAGAATGAATTGTACAAGAGCTGGGGTGTTTGAGCAGGAGTTAATACTTGCTGAAGCTGCACCTTCAGTGAAGTTTTCTGCCTTGTTCTACCTTATAATCTTTTTGCTCATAGAATTTATTTCACAGCAGTTGTCCTGTGACCAGCTTCTGTGTTCTCTTTTGGGGGATATAAGACTCCCATGAACTAAGGTGTGCTTTTCTCTGGGCTGGTTTGGGGCAGTATTTGCCCTTTGTCCCTGGCAGTATAGAGCATAGGCTGTGTGTGTGGACCAGAGTTGTCCAGAGAGGGATTTCTCCCAGTGCAGAATGTGTACATGTCCCAACCTGTATCTGCTCATCTACTGTAGTTTCCCAGAAGACTTTCAGGATGGCAGTGGGGGCACATCTGTGACCAAAAGAGAGGGAGGGTAGGGTGTGTGTGGTGGCAGCCTATAAATCCCTGCTCTGCACCATAAATCCCTGACAGAATCCCCAGCCTCAGGCTGAGGGGGCACAGTGCCCTCAGGAGGGGGATGGAGTAGAACATTATGGACAGTTTGTGTGACAGCTCTGACTTTGGGAAGAAATACAACACTGTGAGAAGTGGGGTGCAGCTCCTGTGAGGTTTGCTGCTCTTCAGCTGGTGAGATGAGAACTGAATAGAAGGCAACTGCACTCTGTCAGGGCTGATCCCAAGTGAGAGCAGCATTTTCACCTATGTGGGATGAGTTCAGGTGTTGTGTCTGCTCAGTGTCTGAGGGTGGTGGGTCACAAAAACTGGGGAGCTGTTTTGAGTAACCACCCTTGTCTGTGAAAATGCTGATGAATGGCAAACTGCATTGGGTGGCAGGTGTGTGTGTGTTAAATAACATACAATTTAAACTGGGGCAGAATACATTGCTTTAATTTTGCCTAAATGACACATACTGCTTGAGACCAGACTAATATTTCTTTCAAGCTGTGTGAAGTTTTTTACATGAACAATGACTACATCTCAGAAAAAAAAAATGCTGTTCTAAATGCAGTTTCAAAGCCTATTCATTAATGCCCATGTACACACTTCGAGAAATAGTTTTTTCCCCGTAAAGAAATAAATCAGAAAAATCTTAGACAAATTTAGAAGGTGGTTTGGTGGTGTGACATCTATTTCTTCCACTAATCTGAAGAAATACCTCTGCCATTTAATCCTGGTCTGTATAATATAGAGGTTAAGCTACAGATAGTGCCATGGGGTTTGTAGAGGAAGGAGGAGAGGAACAGCCAAGCATGTGATTGTAGCTTTATGTCCCACTTTGGCTAATGCCTCAGATTCTCCTGCTTTGTCACTTGTAGTCTTATGCTCAATAAACATGAAAGATTGGTCTGTAATAGCAACGAATGTATCCAGATGCTTGCACTGTAATTAAAGGCATATATCACACAATAAAGCACATTTGAATGAAAAATCTTCCCATTAGACATGTGGTTCACATTTATTTCCCCTTATTGTTAAACTTCTGGAGTATAACCATTGATGGAGTATGAGGAGGGACTTCTAAAGGGCTGCAGTGTGAAGCTCCCAGGAGCAAAGAGAATTTTCCTGTTGGGTTGTGGGGGCACAGAGCTCCTCAGTGCAGGCTGACCTGCCCAGCAGCGCTGGCTTCTTCCATGTGGTCAGTGGATCCAATTAACACAGACCTCAGAACCAGCACTGCCTAATGATTTTTAAGCTGAAGAAACTGGACTAAGGGATCAGCCTGGCTTTGAGACAGAAAAATAAGAAGCCATTAGGGGCAATTCAGTGTTTTGTGAATGTTAAAGAGCTGATCTGAGGGGAAAAGGAGTGAAGCAGCCTCTGTGGACAACGGGAGTAATCTGAAACCTCACTCTGCCTCTGGCTGAGCCTTTTGGATGCCAATGGAAGAAATACTGGTAAAGATAACTCCTGGTGCACCTTGTAGCCTCTGGTAGCAGGAGGCAGCTCTGCCATCTCCATCCCATTTGGATCTCTTCATGGTCCCAGAATTGTTCCCTTGTTCCTGTTCTCTACTTTAGTCCTCCCTCAAACTTTATAGCTGATTTTGAAATGGTTAAAATATCATGGAGAAAGGAGTAAATAAGCAATCAGAAAAGTTAGCCTTCCCTCAAAATGGCATTTCTATTTATAGTACCTTTAGCGAGTTGCTAAAGCTAAATTCTTTAGAAATGATTGAAATGTTTTTTGATTGACCAAACTGAACATATTTTTTCTCCAGATTTTCAGTTAAAGAAAAAAAAAAAATGGAAGTAACAGTTTTCATCTTGGTTCTGCACCACTCTATCATTTCTGAAGGTGGGGCAAAATCACTGAAAAAGAGAGCCTGTTTTTCATACAGGGCTAAAACCTGCCTTAAGCTCTTTGTGATACTCATTTGTGACCCTGCTCCTGTTGCAGCTGTATCTCGACTTCTTGTTCCACTAGAAAGCAGTCATGGAGTAGAAAAGCAAAAGATGCCCTGCTCTTAGAAGAAATACCAAATTTTTTGCTGAGTGTGCTTGGTGCCAGTAGGGCTTAAGAAAAATTGAATTGTGAAGGTTTTTAAAAGGACTTTTTTTTTTTTTTTTTCACCAGTTTAATCCACTTCTTTTTCTTGGAGGTGTAGTGGCAAAGCAGAGAAAGCCACATCTTGCTTTCTGCATCAGATTTAAAAAGGACCCACTTAGTGAAAGCATTTTTTTAAACTATGAGACCATGAAATGTGACATCAGTGCGTTGTCTTAACCTGTCTGGCTTCATGAGAAACCCGGTTGTAATTGAGCCATACAATTACATCCTGAAGTCAGACATTTTCAAAGCAGGTGTGGAAGATTCCTGACCAGTGTCTTTTTGTGGTGGAATGGAGACTGAGTTTCTTTTGCCTGAAGACCTAATCTTACTCACGAGCATGTGAAATATTTTTTTCTTAAAATGGAAAAAAAACCCAAAAAAACTTCCCAACTTCTGAAACGTTTACTTTTCCCCCCCTCTCTTTATGGGACAGATGAGATAAATGTATTTAGTATTTAATTTGTGTTTTGACCAGTTTTCAAAATAGCCTGGCTCTAGTGTCCCATTTATTATACAACATCTGTAGCAGCTCTGATGAGCAGCTCTGGTGAGTCTCAGACATGCATCAGTCCGGGCATATTCCCATTCCATGCCTAAGACAATCTGGCTGTACAATGCTACAGAAGAACCTTGGGCTGGAATGAGGTCTCTTGATGCAGCTTTTAATCACCTGGAAAGGAAATCAAAGTAAAGAGATAAACTGGTCCATTTGTTTTCATTACAATTACTAGTTTTTACTACTCTGTGTAAACAAAACCCATAAATTTGGTGCTGGTACACTTCTTTCTATTAAGTTCAGCCCCTCCAGCTGTTGCACAAATCTTTTGGCTCAAGAAGTAGGATTTATTTTTAGCTTCTTTAGTTTGGAGCTGTCGAGAGTGCCTTACCTGAATTGTGGTTTCCAGACAGCTTGTGACAAGAGAAGGAAAGGATAAGCTCTTTTTTCCATTAGTTCCATTACTGGGTCCAGAAGTACTTCCAAGTTTCAGATCTTGGTACTGCTGGAGCCCTGCTTTGCAAGGTGACAAGGATAGGTCCTCCCTTGGAGGAGTTGGAAAGAACAAGCACAGGTAGTTCTTGAGCTCGGTATCAGATTGAAGGTGATGGTACTCTGTGTCCCTCATGGTAACTCTTGACACGCCAGAGGTGTTTCACTAAGGCCCAGACTGAAGGGAATAGTGGAATAGTAGGAAGAGAGGAATACTCTAAATCTTTCTTTGAATGCAGCCTTTCCTGCTGTGGGTAATAAAGCCACTTCCATGGCAAGGGTTGCTCCTGACCTGCTTTCAGCCACACAGCTGAAGTATTTTAGACCTGAGTGCTGTACCTACAATGCTGCAAGTAACGTGTCCTGCCTCCCAGGAGAACCTGAGAGAGGTGTTTCCATAGTCCCCACAATTTAAACATTACACTGATGCTGTGAAAGGGAGAGGTATCCATCTGTCCTTAAAAAGAGCAGGGATGAAGAAGTAGGGTATGTTTCTGGGGTACCAATAGCTGTCTTCATGGCTGTACTGAATCTATCCTGTGTTCAGGTGGCTGTTATCAGACATGGCTTATCTGTTCTGCACTCTAGAGACTGGAAAGTGTTGTGAATTTTTCCTCCAGTTCCATTTCCTTCTAGGAATGACCTTTCTGAAATATTAATGATAACACCCTTCTTCTTCTGAAGTTTCATTTGTAACACAGAATTATAGAGAAAAGATACAACTTGGAATTTTCTGAGAATTTGCAACTTTTTCTGAGCCTTTAATTTTTTTCTAGTCCTAATGGTTTTTTTTCCTTCTGTAGAGAAAATTTAAGACCCTGCAACAGACTTTCTTTTCTGAGTTATCCTTTGCATACAGTCCAATTTCCTACAGAAATGTTGACCTAATTTTATTTTTCTTCTGCCCTGGTTTGAATTTTTGGCAGGAACCCTCCACACATCTTGTAGATTTTTCCCACCAGCTCTGGCTGAGAAGGTGTTAGTTTGCTTTGTGCTTTTCTGGGATCAGAGCCATCTTTTCATGTAAGCAATCTGAGCTACTGCTTGGAATCGTGCTCTTCTGAGGCCAAGCAGGCCAGGCTAATCTGACCCTCCTCATAATGTGTCAGCTGTTGCCAAGTTATTACCACTAGCCCCACTCTCACCCTGATGCATTTATTTTGAATACATCTTTCCATCATCAGCTGTACGTATTGTCTAGAAGTAGTATAATTTTTTTTTGTAATAAATTAATTGTTCCTCTAAATTCATGTAGTTCAGCTGATCTTCCTCACTTTATCTAACATCATTTGCACTCTTGGATTGCTGGCAGGCAGGAAACTATGGAGAGTCTCACCAGGTGTTTTCTCAGGCCAATAGACCTGATTTCATAGCAAAAAACAATATTTGATTTTATTTGCTTATAGGCCGTTATGTACGTTCCTGGTGCCCTTATGTGTGTATACATTAAAGTCTATAAATATCAAAGCTCTGTGAATTTCTTTAGTCTGTTTTCTATTGCATTTCAGTCTATAAGTGACATCTGTACATGTTTCTTGCAGTGATGGAGTGTACACAGGCTATTGTATGCTTGGTCTTTCCTGGGCTTGCCTTCAATCTTCATTCTTCTGTGAAGAATGAAGATTGAAGGCCAAGCAGGTCAGCCTGCAAACAGGGAGAAGATCATGAAATTCATCTCAACCAGATCCTGTGTCTCTGGTGGGGTCATCTCCTTCTGCACTAGTCACTGTGAGCTTTTTTAGTGTCTGTCAGGAGAGGTGGAAGAGTCTAAGGCTTGAAAAATGAGCAGTTTTAGAAGTGTCTTGCCTGTCTAAAAATGAGCCTTGGTGACTAGCTCAGACATGGATAACTAACACCAGGGGGTTGAGTCTCTTCCTCTGGTTCCTTCATTGCTCGTTCTTCTCCCCTCTCTCCATAAGTGGAATTGAAGCAGACCAGTTTCTCATGCTCTTTCAGTTTTGAGACACTGCTTCTTCTGGAAAACCATTCTTATTTTTTTTTGCTAGCTCTCATTGGTAAAATAAAAACCAAACCAGATTACCCACAACCCTGAACAAGATCTTCCAAGCCAGCCAGCATGATGTGTCACCTTGAGAGTTTGTACTGGAGAGTTGCAACAGCATTTTTCATATGCAACACTGTGCATGTATGTATGTATAGCTCCTTTCTTTACAGTTTTGTAGTTCTGAATGTGTTTCTGGCATGTTGCTTGTGTTTGTGGCACAGAATCTGACACCAGGGATAAAGCTCCTTCTTTAAGGGGCTTGCCAATTTACTTGGAAACAATGCTGGTGTGAAATAAAATGTTGCCACTGTTCTTAGAGTTTGAAGACGAAGCATTCTGCCCGTGGTACGTAAAATCCTCATGATTCAGATTTGTGCTGAGCAAAACAAGCAGGAGTTAAGGTCTGGCCTGTAGTGAAACAAAGTTGTGTATCACTGGCGCTGCCAAAGTCTTTCTTCGCACAGATTGTGTTCTTGGTGAACTGCAGGGCTGTGTTGGTGGATGTGATATGTTTGGTGCTACAGTCCTGGAGTGGGGAGTGATGCTGTTTGGATAAATATTTGCCATTTACCTTTTTGATGGTGTTTTCTATATTTCCTATTTTAAGTGGTAGGTCTGACTAGGCTCCCGAGTAGAGGCAGAGTCAGAGCTGCTGCAAGCCACTCTTTAGCTGCATCAAGGAACAAGACCTGCCCAAGCAAACATAAAGACCCATAACAGTCTTATATTTTCAGTCATCAGAGCAAGTCAAATAAAAGGAGGAGGTTCCAGAAAGGCCACACCCTCCCAATACCATCCCCATGGTACACTGGAGACCACCCCTCTTGAGCCAATGTGTTGGAGTGCTCTTGGAGGTGGAAATGCCAGAGATTACTTGTCACTAAAGAGTCAGAGCAGAGCTTTAAAATGGGAAAACCTTGGCATCATATTTACATACTTTTTTTCATTTCCTTAGGATTCAGCCCTAGGACAAATTAATTTCTGTTGAAATCTGCTGTACTTGCCACTAAATTTGTTGTCTTTTCTAAAGCTTGTCTTCTCCCATGGGGGAGATAAACAAAAAGTATATGTATATATTCCATTTTAATGCATACTAGAAATCACTTTATTGTATGTTTTATTTATTTATTCAGCACTAACCTTTGCATTTGCATCTGTAAATAATACTATAAAACTCCTCTGGGCCAAAGAGGCCTTTTAGGGATTTGTTCTGTCATACAGCTTTGAGACTCAGTCATCTGGTTAAAATTTGAAGTGGATGCCCAGAATAAGTAGGTGAATAATAAATAAAAATTATTGAAATACATTATTGAATAATATCCTCTTTATCTGAAATCACATAAAGGCTGCAAGTTCAGTTTAATCTTTCTGACATCAGTCAGTCTGAGCTTTAATAGAGAAAAGAAAGGAAAAAAACCCAGACCAATGGCTGATCTCTAGTTTTCAACTTGATACAGAGTGGAATGCTCCCTGAGAGAGACACTGGGAGACATGACTGGTTGAAAAAGATTGTGCTTTATGTCACTGAGCTTTCTGTACTTTTTTTCCTTACTGCTGTTATGCTGCTGCAGAAGAAAAGTAAATGCCAGGGGCAAAAGATAAAAGAGAATCGAAGGAAATGGCTGTATGTTGCTAATCCTTTCCTCTCATGGTGAGTGTGTTAATCCATTGCAGAGTACAATCAGGATGCTAGGCCCACTTGGACTTGCTTGTGAGAATGACTTAACTGGAACTAAGCTGCCTGAAGCCTAACTTGCACCTGTAGTCAGGACACACAAAGGATTACCAAGCTGTTCATTTAACTCCGTCTGTGCTGAGGTCCTTGTATGTGTAAACCATGTCCAAGATTCCTAGCAGGAGCTGTTCTAAAGTTGGGAGTCGTAGAAGTGTGGAATTTTGACTTTGGAGTGTTGATGCTTAGTTATTGCTTCTAAAAAGTTGTGTGTTCTGAGAATTAGTTATCATAATATCGATGCTTACTTCTTAAATCTAATCTCAAATTCGGACAAGGAATTTTCTTTTCCCAGCTCTTTTAATTAAAAAAGACAAGTGATGCTTTGTTGCTTTATTTTGTATCTACACAGAATTCCTTTTGGGGCAGAGGACTATCATATTTTTTTAGACAATCACCTGAAAAGCAGAGGAAGTATGGCAATTGTGAACTTTTAGCATAGTATATTACACTGTCTAGAGACAGTGCTAAACAAATATGGCCAAATTAGAATATTCAGATAATATCTGATCTCCTGAAGAACATGGGGCAGAAAATCTTTCCTAATATTTCTTAAAACAAGCTCAGTGGTGTTGGCTGAAGTTTACATAATTTGAGCCTTTTTTGACATGAAGATTGAAGGATGCCTGCTTCCATATCTTTCCTCCATGTGTGTTTTACTGGCAGCTTGATCTGTTACTGGCCAAACTGGAATTCCTGTTGGCATAAATGTAAAGGCCTGATTCTTTTGTCTTTACACATATCAGTTGCATTAGATACTTGATGGAGTCTGAATTTCAGTTTCTGACTTTCTTTTGCTGGCTATACAGTGATTTGGTTGTGTAGTTGAGTACAAGCATAGCAAGAATTAATTAACTGCCTCAGGCTTTGAACACTTTCAAGCAGCCCTTTCCAATCATCTTTCTAAATTGATCTATGGTCCAGCTCTGGTGTGCCTGCTGCATCTCTGTGGTCAAAGATACTGCCTATTCAAGAAATGTTAATATTCAGTGTGAGCACATGTGGTTTATATTCCCAGTCACACTTAGCCATCCATCACAGCTGTGCCACAAGAGACATCACTAGGCTGTGAACCCTTCCAATTTGAACATGGACCTGTCTCCAATTTTCAAATCCAGGTACTCAAAATGTAATGCAGAATCTCATGTGCTTAAATGGCATCATTTTCCCATGAAGGACTTAAATTTGGCTATTAGAAACATTTATGTTCTTCAGTTCTCTTATCTACGTCCTTAGATGGAAATCAACCCTTGTTTTGTTAAGCCAGAATTTATATCAAATGAAATTTACTTGAAATCCTGATCAAAATGCTGCCTGATATTTAGTTCTCTGTGATCTAGTGGTAAAGCATATTTTTTCCTCTGAGGGACCAAATTTGCTCACAGTTGTAGAAAAGGAGCTTGCATATGATTTGATTGTGAGAAGATGCATTGTGGGTAATAAAATAATTACATGGAGGATGGTGTTTATGGTATTAAGCGAAATATGTATGAGTCAAATATATGTCGGGAACTCAGTGTGGAGTTGTATGGAAGTTTGGTTACATTCCAGCTCTGTTATTTCTCAACCAGAAAGACTCAAAAAGATCATTACATGGAAAATTTGGCTTTCCAGAACAGTCACATCACTGTCTTTGGTGTTTAACTAATGGGCAGGTTGATTTCTAACTTATCTAAAAATTTAGACCTCATTCTGAATATTAGAAAATATAAATTAGGAGCAATTTACTTTTCAATACAGAAGAGATCTGATTCATTCCATAAAAACAAATCATGGCATGACCTTGAGTATAGAGTCACTACCACATCAGAGTCATGTTGACTAATCTGATTTGTCTCTTGTTCTATTTGATACTAGGAACTCACATGTCACCTGCTTCCTATTAGGCAAAAAAAGCCAGGGGAACAGCCAGCTTTGTTACATGGCAGTCAAAGTGAATGTGTTGACAGCTGAAATTTGGAGCCACAAAGTTGTTGACAGGGTTTGGGAAGAGACAACCTGCTTTTAATTCTCAGGAGCCCAGTCAGGTTTAAGGTAAAGGGAAGACATTGCCTTGTTAGCCTCCCATGGAAGTCAGGGTGATCTATAATTATGTATAATTATTGTGAGCAATCCATTTGTGTTCTTTAATCTGAGCTGATTTTAATACTTTTTCTAGCAACAGTCTTTGTTCTCTATCCTCAAAGTTTATACTTTTTCTCTCTCTCTGTCTTCCAGCTGTACAGCTCCATGGACTTTGGAAGGAAATGGCAGCTCATGCATGAGCGGGTCACTCCAAACAGGTTTTACTGGTGAGTTAGGACCACTGGCTTGGCTTGCTTTGGGTGGGTCATGGAGGGGAGAAAGGCATCTGACTTGAAGGGATTGCCTGCTTTACCTGAACATGAAGTATATCCTTGGTTTTGTTCATCATAATTGGTATAAATTCAGTACATGCCTTGCAGTGCAATAGTCTCCGTGTTTGTACCTCTCGTCTGATAAAATGTGGTGTCTTTTACAAGAAGTACAAGTCTTTTGATAATGGCAAAACTCCTGCTTCTTCACTGTACACCTGCTTAGAGTAGCACAGAGGAGCTGCCCAGTAACAAACCTGTGACCATTTGACTTCCCATTTTTCAGTCCTTCAGAGAGTTAATTTAGCCTAGAACACAGTCCTTGTGCAGAGCCAACCACTCTGATCTGTCTCCTTATGCAATCTTGCTGAGAAGGGATGATTCACTCTGCTTTAAATCACTCTCTGAGGAGCCAGTTTCATTATAGTGACTAGTGAAAGCCCAAGATCTGCAGTTTGCTAAAAATCTGCTTTGTGACTCAATTCCTTCTCATTTCCCAAGTGTCAACTGGAAGAGTGTCTTAAAAATCAGATGATGAAACAAATTTAGTTCCTATCTCCAGGCTCAGCCATCTTATATGCCTCATTTCAAAACTTCTCTGCACCATGTGAAGGCTCAAGAATTGACTTTCAGGGAGAAAATGAGAAGTTCTTCTGTAGTTGAATTTAGGATTTGGGGCTTGAATCAGATTCTTAATGCTGTAGTTACTATATGCCAGATGATGGGGTGTGTGTGAATGTGTGGAAGTGCTGATTTACAGAATCTGTGCACAGATAAAAGTGTCTGGTCCCTAAGACCAAAAAAGATTGTAATATTAAGGAACCGGAGGGTCACATTTTGGATGGTTAAAAATAGGAAGGACTTGGAAAACTTAAAAATTGACTCCCAATTACAAAGCATTATATATATCTATATCTATATATCTATATCTTATAGTCAAATTCACATAGAAACTTTTGCACCTCATTGAAAGCCCCTGGAATCCAGGCACAAAATATTGATTGTATTTTCAGTATTTCCACACCTTGCAGTGAAGGTAGACTCCTCATTTAAAATAATCTACATCCTTCTGCAAATCTCTCTAAAAATCTTTAGGCTCCAACGTTTAAAACATGACTTTTTGGCAACAGGTCTAGAGATTTCCCTTAGTGCACCTGAGGAATTTGGATGGTGTGAGAAGGTTTTAAACACTGGGGAAAGTAAGTTTTAAGGCTCCTAAATCACACAGACCTGCAAAATATATCAAAGGTCTAGAACCTTGTCTGTCCATGTTACTGTTCCAGAATTCCATAATGTAGGAAAGGAGGTTGTTATTTTCTCCTGGTTTTGGTGGCAGGTGGATGATTAACCTAACTACCAAAAATCCTTTGATCTCACTATTCATGCTGGGTGCACATGACAAGAGTGAGTGAAGATCCTCTCCAGGTGTATCCTTCTGTAGAGCAGAATATTTGATCCCTGGAATAATTTTACCCTATCCTTCAAATAGCACAAGTGAGCTTAAGGGAGAGGCTTTCTTGGAGGATAAAGTGCAAGGGCTAAGCTGACTTGGGAACAAAGGAGAACCTCGTTTTAAAGGACAGGTTGTGATGTTGTGCCTTATTTTCATCTTTCATATAATATTGGTTAATGGAAATTGCCTGTTTGTCCAATTGACACCCAAATATGTATTGTTTTCCACAGTCCACCTCATTTTTCATTGTCTTTTGGCTGCACCGTTTGAACACTGTTTTTTAGCAGTGCATTACATAATGTCTCTGTTTGAGGTGCCTTTTTCTCTGAAGAAATGTGCAAGTCTTCTATAGGTAAAACTCAAAAGACATAGACTTAGAAATCTTCATTCCACTCAGAAACAGCAGAGTCCTATAGAGAATAAGCTTCCCAAGAGAGTGAATTAGGTTTTTCCCAGAGTTGGAGGGATTTGAAACAATCCATAGTGCAGGGATCAGAGGTATTGAAATTGTGGAACATAATATCTCTCCTTAGCTGATTTATTTCTCTTTTTCCTTTCTTTCCTTTTAAAGCTGAAAACTGTGATGGCTTGCAAGCTCTGGCTTGTAAGATCTGTACAGAAAAAATGCAAAAAAGAGTATCCTAGCTTCAGAAATTTGTTGATTTCTTTTTTATTGCGCTATGAAGGGGAGAGAAAAGATGGTATAACTAAAAGTTTCAGGGGGATGTAAGCCACTACTGTGTGAATCTCATGAAATCATAGAATAATACAGGTTGGAAAGGACCCTTAAGATCATCTAATTCCAACTTTCCTGCCAGGGCCAAAGGCACCTTCCACTAGGCCAGGTTGCTCAAAGCTCCACCCAGCCTGGCTTTGAACACTTCCAGGAATGGGATATCTTCAACTTCTCTGGACAACCTGTCAATTGTCTCATCAGCCTCACAATAAAGAACTTCTTTCCATTATCTATTCTAAACCTTAACCTTAAATTGAAAGCCACTACTCTTGTCCTGTTACTACATGTTCCTGTAAAGACTCCCTCTCTTTAGCTACTGAAAGGTGCTGTAAGTTCTCCTGGAGCCATGAGGTTCACACAGACCCACCTCTCAAGTCTGTCAGTCTCTGGACAGATCCCTTCCCTCAGGTGTGTCGACTGCAGCTCTCAGCTTACCTCTTGCAAACTTGCCTTTCCACATCACCAGTTCATCGCTGTCAGTGTCATCAGTCTATCAAATATTTCATTACTGAACCTCTGAATTAAAACTCCCATGGAAATTGAAATAGTAACGATAGGGAGATGCAAAATGAGGTCAGCTCTCTTTTGTGCTGCTCTGCATTGTTCATTAGCAGAGGCTCAGGTAAGCATCCTCCATGAAATGGGGCAGTCTCCATCTGATTGGAATGCAGCTGGCTTTATCTGGGGCAGGCTTTGCTGAATGTGTTTGTCTTCAAAACATGACTTTCATCTCTAAGGCTGCTTTGAATGGGCTTGTGAAGACTATAAACTTCACCCAGTTCTTGTGATCAGTCAACCTGACATGAAGAGGTCTTATTTTTCTCTCTGAGATCTTTCTGAGTAATTATACCTTCCCTGAGAGACCTTGCATGTGGAGACCTTAAGGCCAGGAGAAAATCAGGATTGCTTCAGAGCTTGTGAATTTTCCCTCAGCAGAGTAAGCACAGCCTCTCTGTTAGTCATAGACACACAAGTCACTCTGTGTGTTTTTTGATGTAGCTCTAGCAGGCAGCATCTGTGATGGCTCTCCTCTGGTCAGAAACAAAGCCCTAAGCTCCAATCCTGACTTGTGGCATTGTGTCCTGGCTCTTGTTTTCAGATTCTTTCCTTAGTCATAGGGGTTGGTGCTACTCACTGGTTTGTAGTTTTGTGTTCTCCTTCCATATGGATCTCACATGTCCAACTGTTTATGGGACATGTCTCATCAGTTCCTGAGCCTGCTCAGAGTTTGTGCATGAGCTGAGATTCACCCCTGGGCCACTCATAGTTATAAAAAAAAACAGGATTTGAGTTCTCTACTTCGGTAGTAGTGATTCATTTGTTAACTACACCCACTGATGGCAGTGGCAGAGCTTGAACAGAATGCGTTACTTGATGTGTGTATAGGCATCCAGATTTGGCTCCCACGTGCCTTGGCCTCAGATTTTAATAACTCAGGATCCTGCAAGACTGAAAATAGGGAATTTACGCTAATGTGATACAGAAATTCCAAGATCACTCAAGATAACTGGAACAGGCATGGGTGCAAAGTTTGTTAAAAACCTACTCAATGTTCTTTTCTTTCAGAACACATTTCTGCAGCTCCCCCTGGGCCCTGTTCATTTTGTATCACTGTAACTTGGACACCTGTGCTGCCATGTGGAGGATAGAAGAAAATAAAGCCTGTATTTTTTACCATAGAAATGCTGGAGAAGCTTCCTTGTCTGTAAAACACATGGTGTGTTCTGCTGACTAAATACTGTTGCTCTTCTGATAAAAACTTGAATTGTCCTTAAGTTTTTTTTGCTACCTCTGCCTTTTCCTGTGGCAGCTCAATGGGACTAAGCAGGTGGGCAGGACAATTTGGTTATTGGAGCATCCACCAAGCCCTTTGATGGACCACAGCTTTTCCCTGTCACCTTGGGTGACTCCACATGACTCTGCCTTGATACCCTGTGGGTGAGGCTGGGATAGGGGAGCACCTTGGTCACTGTAGTGGGTAAAGTACTCAAATATAATAATACAAAGTACTAGAGCAGTAGATTAAGGGCACTAGAGGGTTCAAGAGAACAAAAAGATGCTTTAGTAGCATATGAAATAGCTTTTTGATGATAAAACAGCATTTATCATCTTATGGTTTAATTCTTTAAAATACAGAGTTTCTCAAGGAGACCTGTGTTTTCTGTCCAGTCAGCTAAACAGCTGTGAGTATCCCCTGTCCATCTGTCTTTGGAGGCCCTGCCTGTGTTTGCTGAGCAGACACGAGGATCACCATCCTGAGCAGAGGACAGCACTACATTCCTTTGGACACCAACACCCTTCCTTAGGGTCTCCCCAGGCTTTTCCTTTTTTGGAGAACACATTCCTGTTTCCTGCCTTCCATCATCACTGAGGAATATGAAGTGGTGGATGTGGAACAATTTGCCTTGGGTGGTTTCTTTTATTTTGCTCTTTGCCTGTTACAGCTAGACATTTCCCTTCTCTCATGTATTTTTTTAATCATGCTCCCTGGGACCTTGGCTGATTCTCTCAAAGCCTGGAAGCAGGAAAATGGGGAATACCCATTTGCGTGGAAGAGAGATAAATCTTCAGAGCATTTTTGATGCCTCTGGGGATACTTGGGGCCCTGAAGTCAGTGTGGAGCGTGAGTCAACTCGGTAAAAGCCACTGGAATACACACCAGTGATGAGAGTTGGACAGAAAAGACCAACAAGGCAGGAAAGGAGAGACTGGGAGGAGGGAAGTAGGACATTCACTAGCGTGGCTTCAAAGAGCAGCATTTGTATTTGCAAATAGAAAAAATTTGGTGTATCAGGCAGTTCTCAAATATACTACTGATTCCCTCAACAAATCTCCCCAGAATTTAATTTTTTCCCTTCTTTCCCATGATAATCAACCAGATTTATGTTTTTTTTTGGAGTGGTTTTTTTTGCACCTATGAATGCCAACCATGCTCACTTTGATCTCTGAGGGTTAAAGATTGTGAGAAGGGAACACTTTCACTGAAAGACGGAAAGAGTGTCCACTAACTTAGGTTATGCTTTGGGGTTAAAGGTTTTCTGTCACAGTTGTTCGAGGAATGAGACAACAAATTTTGTCTTTTGAGGGTAAAGTTTTCAGTCTTTTTTGTGATTTTGGATAGGAAAAGGTGATAAAATGTATCAGCCAGTGTATTTGTTTTTATTTGCAGCCTGAATTTCAGGACTATAGTGGAGGCTAACTTGGATATCTGAGAGTAATGTGGCAGAAGTTAAGGGGTTTACCTCAGTGTTTCTAAAGGTTATTATCTGGGTTTATATCTCCCTTCACACAGATGTTTGTGTCTGTTTTTATTTCTTCATTGTTGTGACAGCACTGATATTTCCTAATTCCTGTGCCAATTTTGGTCCACACAGACTGTTTCAGCAGCAGTTCCAGTAGTGACCTTTGGATGCAGCTGACACTACCTTTACTTGCCTAGTTTGTCAGCAGAGAGATGGTTAGTCAAATATGTGCCTGCCTTTCCTGTAAATCCCACTAATCATTAACTACCAGATGGTGTCATTGCACAGTGCTGGGGAAACATCGCCTGATTTTTTACAGCCAAGTTTAGTGTTAAGAAAACATAGTCTTGTAAATGTCAAATTGACTCTTAAATAATCCTACATTGGAGTTTTTCAGAATTAAAACCATACCATACATGGAGCTCTGGATAAAAGGAATGACTCCAGTTTGGCACCCATGGATGACACCTACGAGCATCATCAAGGCATGTACCCAGTGCCTATTGCTGGAGCCTCCCTTGGGCTAATGACTCACTTGGCTCTGGTAAGGGACTTGTTTCCCATGCCCTGTGGGCAAGAACGCCCAAGGAAGTCTTTTCTTCTGGAGAGCTGAGCTAACATAAATCTGGAATGTGTTGCTCAAGCCACCATGACCATGAATTTACTAAGCTGAGGACATTTTCAAACTCTAGCCTCAAGCTCTGTAATAAGAGTTCAGGAGAGATGAGACTTTCTCATAAATTCTTGCCATGTATTGGAAGATTTCCTTGCAAGATCACTTTAGTTAATTGAAGACCACAACATCATGGTGATAATAAACCTCATTTTATTTTCCTTTTTGCTTGAAAAAGGGCAAAGTGAACCTGTGATGCTAGGTATTTTATTTCATTTTGTGTGCCTGAAAATAATGCCATTGGCACTATAGATATTTAGTGTTTCCAAATGTTAGATTGTGGGTGATTAACTTGTGATTACACAGTAACTCAGTGACAGAGATATAAATGGAACCTGGATATAGAGGTGGATACTTTTTATTGGCTGAAATAGTGTTGATTTTTGAAAAACTTGAATAAGTTTCAAGTAGGTAAAGGTATTTTATAATTCATGGCACCATTATCAAAATGTTTCTCTCAAAAATTAAAGGAAAGAATATCATGAAATGTTTGACAGCTTTTGGATGGTCTTTAAAAGTAATCTTAAAACTTGAATAAAACATCATTTTGCAATATATGATTTTTTAAAAAATTAAAGCAGGGAAAGAGTGCAGTCTGAGACAAAGTGTGTGGTATTTTTTCCTAAACATAATTGTATCCTGCTTTTGAACTACAGATTGGTAAGTGCTCTTCCAGGGACATTGTGATGGATTTTATGGATATCTAAAAGTATAAAAACCTAAATGACCCTAAGAACAGGAAAATTCTTCACTTTCTATCTCTGAGAAACACTGCAGGACTGTTTTATAGAGACTGCTCAGACCCCACGAGTTCCATTAGTGCCTATAGTCAGTGTAATTTTCAGACTACTGTTCCCTTTCTGAGCACAGTCCATGTTCTTTTTTGAACAAATTTAAGAGAGATTGACAGAAATAGTTGGATCTGGGAAAGCATCTTTGTAGAAGGTGGGAAAAAACCCATAGTGCAATACTGGAGAATTATTACAGACTATTTCCTAGTTTACCTGGGACTAAAACCAGAGATATTTGGGGGTTTGGTGTATGTTTATGCTGACTGATGACTTTATTTTACAAGGGAAATTTATTAGAACTAATCTCTTTTACTATGAATGTAAGCTCTAAGTTGTAGCTGATGAATGCTTTAGTATTGTGTGGTGCTCCTCTCCTTTCTGCCTGCTTTCCTAGGAAAATTAGTGTTTGACTTTTTTTACAAAGTCCCGTGGATGTCATGCTAATAGGCTGCCTAGGCTCAAAGCTCTTTTAATGAGGAAAAAAAAAAAAAAACAAAGAAAGAAAAACATGCTAAAAACATTCTGGCTAGAAGGATTGTGTGATTATGAAGGGAAATAATTTAAAATACTTTAAATTATCCTTTAAAACCCATGAACTACATAATAAGTGAACCCTAAGGAAGGTGCCACATGATAAAGTGCTACAATACTTAGGCATCTCTGTAATTCTGGCTGCTGTCACAGCAAGAATGAGTTCTTTCAATGAAGGGTATATCCTCTGCAAGGGCAATTTTGGAATAAGTTGTCTTTGAAGGGCTTTACTTCCTAACTGCCTTCTTTTTTTCTCTAGCCTCTTTTTGCCTGAGAAACTCAATGTGTCTTGCAGAAGGAAGGATTATCCCTCTCCACTAATGTAACTGTGGATGTTCTTACATATACACTGTCGGGCTTTTAGAATTTGTGATTTGTTGTGATTTTAGTACAATTTGTGATGTTTGCCACATTTATGACTTTAATGTTCTTTGGCTGGCAGTTATTTTTTTCTTAATGCCCCAAATAGTAAGAGCTGAAATATTTCTGTTTAGTTGGTTTAAAACTAATGCCTACCACTATATGTCACCTGTTGCACTGCAGCTAGTGCTTTCAGCCAGCAAAAAAAAAAGCCTTTTGCTTTGGTCTCTCATCTATCAGGTTTCTTTATCTCCCAGGGGCCAGTCTCTTCTCTTACCTCTCTCATTGCTAATTTTGGATAATTTTGTAACCCCCACCTCCCCCACACTCTCTTTGACTGAGTGAGACTGAAGCAGAGTAGATGCACCACTAGTAAGAAGGCCCAGAAATGCTTTAAAGAAGAGTTTGTTGAATACTTCTCCCAGTTTGTATTGATCTCTTTAGTGGGTCCCAGACAGCTGTGTCTGTCTGAAGAGTGCATGGTGGGAGGATCTGTGTTCTTCTCATGCAAGAAGGTAACAAATAAGATCAAAATCCATCAAAACAAATGAGTCTAAACCCCATCACTGTTCATCACTGTGTTCCAAAGGCCTGTGTTGGAATGCTGTACTGCTGATTCATGTAGTCTGCCTGGCCTGGCTTCATCCTGGCTCTCCTGATGCACGTGAACTCAGACACAAATATATTCCAGCCTTTCAGGAATAGTCCCAGAGTAATTCTTCGTGATACTTTGTAGGAAGCATTGATGAAAGCCAGCCCTCTAATTAATATATTGAATAATGCATCCCTCTGAGGCATATGGGGATCTCCCATACTGTCACAGCTTGGCAAAGCTAATCAAAAGCTGGGCTGCCAGGCTGAAAGTAGCATCATATTTTGTGAATTCTGGCTAGCAAGGAATATTTTCCCACTTTAATTTTTTTTTTTTGTGGGGAATTTGGGTTAGGTTTTGGCCTTTTTTCTATATGATACTAATCTCTCAGTTTCTGAGGAAATGTGTGAATTCTCAGTGTGGGAGAGAATCCCTCTTGTTTTCAGATGACTGAAAGATAAACATTTGGGAATTCTTTTAAAATCACTACCATTCTGAGGAGTTTAGGAATGACCTTTTCACATACTCTGATTATGGACATAACTTTCTGGCTGTTTCATTCAGTGGCAAAACACCTGTAGGCATCAGGAGGGAGCAACTTTTCTGGATCCATCCTCCCTTTGCCCCAGACCTCACCTTCGGTGGCCCACTTGATTTTGAGAAATGCACCTTTACAGCTCTTGTTTCTTTACAGCAACTGAGGCTGGAAGCATCCTTGCATTGGAGGAAGTTGCAATCTAATAGAGGATTTTTCCTCAGGAAGTACATCAGCACTATCAGGGATCATTTTTACTTGAAACTAAATACCTCAAAATTCTTCAGAGAGATTTTATTAAAAAGAGTCAGCAAGGACGCAGGTAAATTCCAGTTCTTTTCCCTGAACTGACTTCAACTGCTGAACCTTTGGAAATTTGCCTGGCATTAAGCTGAGCAAAACCAGTTGTTTTATTTAACATAAGAAGTTGAGCCCATGCTGTGCAGAAAGAACAGTCTTATCATGGCAAAACAGACAAGATGTTTCTGCATTAATTTAAATGTGAACCATTTGTGTTGCTCAATAACATCCATTAAAGATAAGGAGGTCCGTTTTTATGCCTTCTGCTTATTGTAAATTAACAAACTCTCTTAAAACGACAATTCATCAGCAGTTATATGAGGCAGAATTCATTCTCAGCAAGAGAAGAAAATGAAACTCCCATCCTTTCATTCCCTGGCATTCCCCTGAGTCTCCTCTGTAGAATGAGATGAGTTTAATTTTGCTATTGTTAAGCACAGTGAGCATGAAGCTACATCAGAATGTAAGAGCAGGAAGGAGCATCTTATTAGCTGCACTACAGGTTCTTTTAAATAATGTTGATTCAGTAACTTGTGTCTTGCTGATCATATAGAGAACAAGGATGAAAAGACAGTGAGTGATGCTGTTTCACTTGCATATTTGTAGTGAGTTAATTGGAATAGGACATAGTGGTTGTCGTAGCTCTGTAATTATCTTGCAAGATAATTGTTCTCCATTGGGCAGAAGGCAATAAAAATGGGATGTAGACACGTTTTCATGTTTAGTGGAATATCAGGAGTTCTGTAACTGAGTTTGAGACAGAAACATATTCACCTGTGTCTGCCAGCAAGTACTTAGGAAATAATAAATAATACCTGTAGACTTCAGAGCTGATTTCACTAGATCTGGGTTTTCTCACATAGGAGAAAATCCTGCTTTTTACTGAAAAAACAAAAAGAAGAAAACCAACCCAAAAACTCTGTCAGGTTTTTGGCCAAAGGGTACAGACAGATTCTTTGGTTTTGCTCACAGTATTTTTGGTTTTCAGGCTTTGATTGAAAATCTTTGAGTGAAGGAGGCATGTTCCATTGCAATATTGATTTTAGGGGCAATCTGTAATAGTGACTCCCTAAAGCCATTTCTAGATCTGCAGTAGTTTCTCCAGATTTTTTTTTTTTTTTTCTTTCTACAAATCATTAGATTTGAACAGTGTGCTGGCACTTTGGAATTTGCCTTGAGGATAGAAACCAGCAGAGTATTACTTTTCATTTGGCCTTGTACTTCTCTTTCTTTTTATTGTTCCTCTGTAGCAGCAGATTAAGAACCCAGCAAAGAGATGCTCTTGATCTACTACAGTTTGACCATACACCTTTGCTTCTTGAGATGACTCCCACTGCAGCATTCTGCCCTGAACATTCTCACTTGATCAGGATAATGTTTTGGGGTTGAGGATGCTTTGGGATGCTGCTGTTGTGAAGAGCTGGGAGTGTCTAGTGCTCAGCCCCTTGGGCAGCCTCATCTCCTTACTGTCTGTTCACCTGCCTGCCTTAGAGCAAAGGACCCACAAAATACCTGTGGTTTTCCTGGTCTCTCCTGCTACAGTGTTGCTCTTTCACTGGCAGAGACCTGCATGTGACTGTGTCTATTTTATTCATCTCTCCATTCTGCCTGTGAGGATGCTTCTGTCTTGAATGCAAACCTGTCTTGTCATGAGACACTTGGTGATCTGCTCACCTCATGTCACTTGCTTTTACAAATCATAGCCACACAGACTTGCTGTTTCTACAGACAGAGCCTGTCTTTAGATATCTGTCTGCTGCCAGAATCCCTTTTGTTTCCTGCTTCTTTGTCTTTTCCTCCTGTGGTGTTGGGACAAATGGGCATCTCATTCTCAGCAGCTAATTGAGTGTGATTTTTTGGGGGCAAGGAGACACGTTGATACATTTATGCCTGCTGGTCCAGAACAGAGTAGTTGATTCTATTCAGTATTTGTCCTCCTTTCCTTTCTTCATTCCTTTCTTTCCTTCTTCTAGCTGATGGCTAAAAGGCAAAGAATGAAATAAGCCATTTGTTCTCTTCAGGTTAGTGTCTGAAATGCAGAGAAACAGATGTCACAAAAGGTTTGTGACACAAATCTATTTTTTCATATTGTTTTTCCTCAAAATACATGAAATGAACCACAAATTCATTTCCAGAATGTTAGATATTATCCCAGGGTGATTCTTCACAATATCCTGCAACAGGGAATGTAGAGATTCATTCTTCCTTAATTAATACAATGTACAATGCTCAGAGGCATGTGGGGCTCATCAGCAAATCCTATACATATTTTCTGTGCCAAATTTCATACTGGCATCCCCTCTTTGGACAATTTAAGCAATTTTTTTATCCATCTACTGCTGCATTCATTTATTAAATGATGCTCTTTCTCTGAAGCTTTTTGGAGGCACTTTATTCTGCCTGTGCCTCTGTTAATAGCTGAATCACTGAGCCTTAGCATTTCAGGCATGTCATATTTACAATTGGAAAATATTTGTAGAAATGAAGGCAATTAAACACACAGTGAACCGATGATCCTTGTTTTGGTGTAAAACATTTCTTGAATGGGTCATGTTTAAAATACTTGTGCTAGGAAACAAACTCAGAGGAATGTGACAAACATTTTCTTTGAGGGAGAGGAGTAACTCCAGTGAAATCTTTGGTTATAGGACTGCCAGGCTGAGCTGAGGGGTCTTTGAGAATGTAATTTGTTTTTTTTTTAAAAGTGATCCAAAACAGGGCTGATTTATGTTTCATGAAAAAGCAAACCAATAATCTATGGCAATTCCCCATGTACATGACTTTCAAAGGAGGGTAACCAAGCAGTGAGAAAACATTAATTAAATGGGTTTCATAATATAGTAGGCACTAAACTAGTTTTAAGCAAATGCAAAAATCTAAAAATATACTTTTATTCTGGTTTCCTAAAGGGACTTGAAATTTAGAATATCAAAAGTGAAATTGTCCTGCAAAAAAGTGTCACTTCCAGAAGGCAAAACAGAATCAAACCCTTGTGTTGGAATGTGCTTAAAACTTTTCCACCATAAAACTTTCAGACCTCTAAACCCCAGGAAAATCCCCTTTCTCCTCTCTAGAAATGCCCTCTCCAAAGCAGCACTGTTGGTGTTGGATGCATGTGGGATGGGTGTGCTGTGCACTCAGGCTTTGAGAGGTTTTCAGCATAGTAATGTCTTGATGAGCTGATGCTTCATTTCTTTCACTGTATCCTGATGCTGGTACTGCTAGGACTTGGCAAAACAAAATAAAAATAAAAGGCTTCTCATTCAATTAGAATAAGGGATAACCCCTCAGGACTGCCTTTGCATGGCCTGGATCAGCTGTACCCCGATGAGTCAGGAGCAGCAGCTGCCTGGCAGCAGCACATTGATGCTGGTTGCTGCGAGCACCCTGCAGCCAGGGCTGGCTTGGCATGGGTGGCACACCCTCTGCATGAGCCTCAGTCCCCAGAAGGAGCTATTGCAGCGGTACCACTGGGAAATTAGGATTCCTCCTGGAGCACGTGGCCTGCCTGTGTTGCTGGCCCTTTCAAACCTTGACCTGGCTGTGAATAAGGATCTCTGGCTTTCTACCCACGACATTCTTCAATGCATTTCACAAGAATGTGGTTATATTTGTTGGGGTTTATGGTACAGGTTTGGGAAAAAATGCCAGAGGACTTTAAAGGACTAAGACTGGATGAGTGACTAGACACAGACTTATTTGTGCATAGGTTTTGGTATTAGCATAAAGGGGAAAGAAAAAATATTAAGCATCAGCATTTTTTCTGTTGCTAAATATACTTTAAAGACATTCCCTGTTAATTTTTGTGATATAAAGAGTCACCTTCTTTCATGTACTGAGAAGAGAAAGAAATGTTTCTCTGTGCAGCAGAGCCTGCTTGAATGGATTCTCTGGTAGTAGTTGGCGTGGTTGAGCCTAAATGTCAGTTTTCTCCTCAAGGAGAGGATGGATTTGGACCTCTTTCCCCTTCTTGGTCTGGTTTATGCCTGACAGAACCGTCTTTAACAAAACTTGGTGGTTCAGGGGCCTGAGACCCACTGAGGTTACAGGGAAGGTACAGGTTGAGACATTTGGTGTTAGTGGGGATGAGGTGCAGGGAGGCAGATGCATGTGTGTACATATGGAAACACATGCCGATGCCATGAACTCCTTAAGTTTTGTTTTCATTGAGATACCATGCAGAAAACCTCCTTAAAATTCATTGGGACCAATTTAAAAAGGATTGGCTTTGCTGAAAAGAAATTAGCTGTGGATAAACACTTGGCAATTTTTTCCCCTTATCTTGCAAGCTAAGTCTCACAACAATTACTTCTGCCGATGTCCAGAACTGTAGCAACATGGAAATTAGCACTGGAAAAGATGTAGAAAGCTCCAGGGACCTAGCTAAGACACTTCCTTACGGTATCTTCCTGCCCAGCTTTTCTCCCAAGCTTCATTTGAAATATGCTGTGCAAGGAGGTTTTGCCCACAACTCTTCAGAGACCTCATCACATCCTAACACATCCAGCAGCATCTCCCCCGGCTCAGCCACAGAGAATGACACTGTGTTTATGTGTTTAATAAACACATTCTTTGCTCCATCAGCTCAATATTTGTATAGTTCTTAACTGTGTTAGTTTATGGTGGGTGGTTGCCCCGGGGCTGTGTGCAGGTTGGGTCTATGTGGGCTGAGTTAATGTGCCTGTATTATTAATGTGCCAGACAGTTAATGTCTGATGGAGCTGATTTTAGACCCATTAATACATGAATCGTCTTGACCACCTGAAGCCAACTGCAGTTATTGATGCCTAGACAAATGTGATGGAATATCAGATGAAGGAGAAGCCTGTTGGGAAGGTATGTGCCATTTAGCAAGGGTGCCACATGGAAAACACCAGGTCAGTTGAGTGGGAATTGAATGAATTAGCTCCTCCTTCCATGTATCCACATGGGCATGGCCCTTGTGTTACTTGAAGGAATTAGAAACATGCACTGCTTGCCTGGTACCACACAGAAGTGTTTATTCCCTTCTGGAGCAGGATAGAATTGAAATTACAGCAGACTAATTGGCAACATGCACTAATGTAACTGCAGTTTCCTGCAGCAAGAGGATGAGTTTTTTCCCCCTTTACATATTATTGCACAATAAATGTGCCTTGTTCCTTGCTGTTCCTAGCCCTTATTTACTGCACAACATCCTGCTAGGTAGTATCCATCTGTTTCCTCTGGCTCTTCACATGGACACTGGCAATTGCCTTCAGTCTGACATTATCTGCAAAAATGGATTTTCAAGTCATCATCTTGGCAGTTTCAATTTGTTGTAAAAGTTTTGATTTTGTTTTCAAAGCTGGTGAATGCCACTTTGACCGGTCAGAAACTAGACACACCCCTGGAAAAAAGCTCAGCCCAGCAGGTTGCAGATCAAGTTCAAAAGGCTGGCTCCTGTAATCTGAACTTTTGCTTTTACCTTGTTGTAAATCCCAAATACAAATGTTGGTCACATTCAGTGATACTGACTCAGACCTCCCAAACTCTTGGGTCAAGGAGATAGAGGGATAGAGCATCTCTTACTCTCAATTGATGGTTTAGGGAGCAAGAATCAGCAGAGGCAGTTGGAATTGCTCAGCTGTTTTCATTTAAGAGGCTAGAGGAGCCATGTATCAATGCTCCTTTTCACCTTTAAATACCTGGTGTCTGCAGAATGGGTAGAAAGAAATGCAAAAATTTATTCCATGGAAAGGCATTAGAGTTGGTAGAGAAAGTGAACTGGGGTGTGCAGTAGGCAGGTAACCTGAAGAGTTTCTGTTTTTATTTTTCCTTTCTTTGCATTTTTTATTTTGAAGTGTACAGCACCTTACAGGGAAATATTTCAGGAATAGTTAAAGTGCAGAATACTGTGTTTTCCTTGCCCTTCTCACTTGCTCTCCCTCCCAGTCAGAGATGAAATAATAGCAGAGTGGCCTAGTAAATGTGCATCCATGCACGGTGCTCTTCCCTCAGGATAGAGATAAGGATCTTTCCAGGATCATGTCCATCCTTCAACTTTCAAGAGCACACAATTCTCTTCTGAAAAGAAGGGAGGAATGATCTTGTGAAAATCAAGAGCTACCATGAAAACATAAAGGAAAAGTAGCAGCAGAAGATTTAAAAAAAAATAAAAATGGTAACGATTCTTCCTTTTAGTGGAATTCAATTCTTAATTGGAAAATTATCCTGTGCCTGCTGCAATTCTGGCTGCAGGCTCCACATTTTGAAAACTGCTTTTGCAGCGGTTGGGGAACGTGTCAGCAGGAAAAAACTGACCTTTCCTGTCACTACTGCCTGCATCCTCTCAGCATTTTCTCATGCAAGGGGTGATTAATGAATAGGGATGGTGGAGGGTGTTGATTTAGCTCAGTTCCTCACAGCGAGGGTGTCTTTTTTCACTCCCTGCAGCCATCCAAGACAGCAGCACACACGGGTGCATTTTGTGAACCTTGGTTTAAATTTTGCTGTCCGGTGTTGATATGCACAGAGCTGTGTGAGCACGGGTCAGGACCTCAGGCTCACCTTAGTGTTAAATACTCATGTCTTTGTAAGCCTCTGGACAGGGTTGTTAGCTACAGCACCATGAAAGCCTTTCCCAGCCACCCCACTCTGTGGGTTACACTTGGTTGTATAAGTCAGGGGATGCTGGTATGCTGTAGTTGCTTAAAGAATATTGAGCAGTTCATCCTCCAAATGTTGTTCAGAAAGATAACGTGTAAGAAAATACAAGGCTGTGAAAGTGTCTCTTCTTGTTTTGTTGCTGCTCCTGTATTGCCAGACCTTAGAGGTTGTTGTAGTGAGTTCTCAAGGCTAGAGAATTACAACAGGATAAAGGGATAAAGAAATAGCTTTAAAGTCTGTGTGTGTTTTTGTAGCTGTGCTTTAGGTCTGCATTTACATCTTGCTCTTTCCACTGCTGACTTTTTTGCATTCCTCATGTAAAGCTCCTCCAGACAAATGATGAGAGACCATTTACTAAAAATACCTGAATTCAAGAGTCAGAGCAATGCAAAGCAAAACTCTGTTTCTTGCCAGTGGGAACAGATGTGAGGTGAGGCATGAAGAAACAGCATTGACTGGGGATCTGTTTCGCTGTCAGTCATTGGTATAAGGGAGCAACTTGGTTTGAGTGAAAGAAGGATGACCAGTGCATCACTTTTCAGGTTTATCTGCCTGCAGATACAGCAGCCTGTCTTGCTTTTGGGTTGCAGAACACTTTGTGAGCTTTTCAACTTGCAGTGCACTATTTGGTGAACAGAGGTGTACTAGGGATGTGCTGTGTGCTAGTCCTTTTTTGTCATCATTGTTATTCTGAAAAGAACCATTTGGCTTGTCAAAACTAATTAAGGGAACAAGTAGATGTCACTGGAAAGGAATTTCAAGCCAGAATGACATGTTTCAGGAGATTCCTCTCATTCCCTGGTGCACACTTGAAAGGCATTATGAGTAGATCCACAGAGCTTGTGTATGCAAATGCACAATGGTAATGAGTATTCTGGATTTTGTTAGGATATACTTAGGTTCTTCTAATTACAGTTCCTTTAAAAATGAATAGTACTGTGGCAGACTGATGTCTCTTATTACCTGGGCCAGGAACAGTCTTCCCCATTGCTGCAGAGGGAGATACAGTGCCCTCTCCATCTGGAGGAAAGGGACCCAGAGGATGTCAGGGGCCCAGGGGAAGCCATCTGACATTGTGGTGTCAGGACACAGCAAATGTAGGAGTCTGGTGTCTGGCTTCCAGAAGGATGGATACCAGGAGAGTGCATTTAAGGCTGAGTTTAAGTAGGAAACCTCTTGGGAAGGGCCACAGGGCAAGTCCCTAAAGTGTTCCCAACCTTTACCTCAAAGAGCTGGAATTACCACTCCATTTCATTAAGTTGTGATAAACAGACATGATGGTAAGCATGTACATCTGTCTCTACTGGCACGTCATAGACAAGGGTGATGTCTGAATGACTGAAATTACAGCAGTTAGTGCTACTCATTTGAAAAAGGCAGAAAACTTCTGCTATGGACTGGAAAGATTGCTTTCTATATCCACTGGGGACTAATACTGCAGCACACTGTAATGTTTTTCACTGATACTTAAAGGAATTTCTGTGGATCCTACTGTCACTTTTAACTGTCCATATATTGGGAAGATTTGATCCCAATAACTGCGTGACCACACTAACTCAGGCTCATTCTGGCATCCTTACCAACAACAGACAGCACTTTCTTCCTTGTGGGATCACCCTGAAACTGATGGTAGCGATTAAGGAGCAGACTGTTTCTCACTGTGAGTGGAATGATGAAAGCTCTGCCTGTGCTGCTTTATTTTGTTGTGTTGGTATCTTTTGGCCACAATTCAGAGTGTTGTGAATGGACTCGCTATCGATGTGGTGCTCTCGTTAACAAGCAGTGCCAGTTTCAGTTACCTACACAGTGGGTCATAATGTAGTTGTTTTGACATTTGCAGCACTGGCTGATCTTAGCTGAACTCCAGCACATTTATATGTTTGTCATTGCTTCACCTGCTGTGTTTTTTTTTTGGATTCACAAAAATGTATCAGAGCATCTGTATTTTTTATTATTATTATTTTTAATGTTTCTGCTGTTGATGCCCCAAGGATGAAAACGGCAAAAAGAATGTGATAAAAATGTTTTCAGAACATTAGGGAATTCTGAATGTTGGCTGGCTCAGAGGGAATCTATTATTTACAATCTACTGTATCAAATTCAACTCCCACCAAATTAGAAACTGATTTTTGTCATTGTCCCTTTTTAATCTAACTCTTTGGTTAACTCAGGAGAAGCAGCACCATAAATCACGTGGACATCTATGGATTTTTTTTCCCCTGCCAGCCATTGCTAGGACTGAATGTTCATCTCTTAGTGATTCTTATCAGCCAGGACACTAATAATAACATTTCTGTTCTGGGCTTGACTTTCCCTCTTTCAGGAGGAGAAGTATCTTTTTAATGTGCTTTGAAAAATGTATTTAGGGAGTAAATAACAATGCATGGGAAGATTTGACTTAAGGTGCTTGAGTTCCAGCTAGTGAGATTAAAGAAACTCCTTGTGCCTCTTTTCGTAATTGTCAAGGACCATGGATGGCATGGGGTCATGGTGTGAATAATGAATACTTTCTCACCTTTTTAAAATCAGAAATTCACCCTATGTGCAGCACTGTTTTTCTTTTGAAGATGGGGAGAAGGAAGTAAAGAATAACAAGATTTCCCAGCAAACCGGGGGCAAATCAGGAAACTGTCTTTCATGTCTCTAATCAGGCAAATAAAACCTCCTTTTCATTTGCTTTCTGAAGGCATGAGGCTGCTGTGCCCTTGTTTATCCTTCAGCATTAAAACAGAACTCTGATTTTACTGGGTCTTGGGACCAGCTTTCTTTGCCACCACAAGAAAAGTCATAGCAGTCCTGATATTGCAGACAAGGGACAGGTAGGATCACTCTCCCATGCCTGGGAAGATTGGTGTAGGGCCCCTGTGTATGGTCTGTGTGGAAATACAAAGGAGACAAGTTGTTACAAGGTGGAGACCTATATACCAGGTGTCCCAAGGTAGGTATAAACTGGTTTTGCTTTCCTTTACCATCTCTGTCTGACTGCAGCCTTTCAGCTGACTGACTGTCTTCTTTCTCTGTCTCTCTCTCTCCTCTCCCAGGTCAGTGACTGGTTTGGATAAAGAACCTGACCTTGTGCACATGGAAGCACGGACAGCTGATGGACGTGAGTGCCTGCAGCCAATGCTAAAAGTTGGGCTTTTAGCCAAGAATGGAGTGGGAATGAGAATTCACTTTACCCATTTTACCTTCCCATTTACATTTTAATTGGTAGGGGAGATGTGGGTCCTGGGGTTTGATGTGATGTTGTTATCCTGAGCCTGTAGGGGAAAGTCATGGGCCACAGGCCTTGTGAATGTGGAGAGGGTGGACACAAGCACAGCCTGTTGGGCTAAGAAGCCATCATCCATTCTGTTCCCTATTTAGCTGCTTCAGTATCACGTGGTTTACATCAATCATAAAGAACTGGGCTTCCAGCACTGTACCATGGAACCTCTGTGCATTTCCAGAGGTGCTCAAAACAGCTAGGTGGTACCTGAGAATTTGAGAAATTACCTGCAGTCAGACTCACCCTCTAGCCAGAATGTCCCTATGCCCCTTTGTCTTGTAGTGAAAGTATTTTTTAGTTTTGCTCATAATATATGAATAGGTGTTCCATACCAAAACATTACAGGCCTTGAAAAGATGCCTGGATCTGAAGCAGGAAATAGGAAAAAAGAATTCTTAGCCCCTCACTGAAATTAATCTAGTCTCATTTGCAGTGTAATGGATTCCTATGTAGTCAATCCCCAGCAAAGATAATGGTATTAGAAGTTGACTTACTCTCTCCAAAGTGTTTTAGATATTTCTCACAGGAACTGCAGCATAGTAATGCATCTTCTCCTTGTGTGGAACTTTACTCCAGTGTGAGGAAACAGGAGCAATGGGACAAGTGTCCCGTTTTGGTGCTGGGGCAGTATAGAAAAACAGCATAGGATTGAGGAGTTAGTGAACTTCTGGGAGAAAAGCCTCATTTTTGTTGATTGCAAACTTTTCTCTGAGTCAAGTGCTGCGTAGGCCAGATGTGTGAACAAGCTCCTGCCTATCAGGATGGCTTCTCTGAGGTTGTGGATATTCTAGTATCACTCATTGGCCTCCCACTGCTATTTAGTGATGGCAGCTGAATAAATAACCAGGCAATAAAAGCTCAGGGGTGACAGCTGTTTGTTGAATATATGGAAAAAGCAAAATAGGCCAATAGGTAGGTGGACAAGGTAGGGAGGCGTCTTCAGCGCCTTTGCTGCTGTGTGTAGTCACAGGTATGACAGGAGAAGTGGTCAAAAGCAAATAAAAAAACCCAAGCAAGCAAGGAAACAAACTGCTGATGGAGTCTGTTTTCAAACTAAGTTTAAACTTGCTCACCCAGCTATTTGAATATTGGATATGTCAAGGATGTAAATGTTTGAAAGATGTATCCTCAGTTGAAAGACATCTTTCTTTCTTCAGGTCTTGTTTGCTCAGGGGTTTTCTCTTTGTTCTTGTTTTAATGTATAAATTCAGCATTTTGAAATTGGCAGCTGATGGTGTTGAGGGTTTCACTGGAAGTCAGGCTTGGCCAGTAGTGTCAGCAAAGTCCCACTGCAGTCTCCATCCCACATCTGTTGGGCCATACTGGCCCTGCTGACATCTACCATATGACTCCCAGCCCAGCCCAAAAGAGCAGTGGTTTTTTCTTTTAACAGTAATGGGACTCAAGAACCTATCTAATACCAGTTCAGACACTGGAGCCTAGAAGGTGCTTTGGAGCTGTGAACAGGTGGTGGGGCATGCTGAAGTCTCATTCATCCATAAATGAGTCAGGGGTATCAATAAGCTTATGGATCTGGAGCTGGCAGTCCTGTTCACCTCTCTGGTGTCTGTCCTTCAAGACATCATGCCACATGGTTTTGTCTGTCCAGACATTAAAAATGGTTGTGTCTCTGAAAAATCCATCTGCCCCTGTGTCTAGTCTCCTTAAATACTGCAAGATGCTGATAATTCCAGTGCCTATCTTATCTCAAGCTGTTCCCATCTTTTGTAGCAGATGAAGTTTTTCACATTTTTTCGACATCTTGGCAGAGTCATTGTAGCAGAATAATAATCGAGGCTTGCATTTTTAAATTGTAAAAACATATAGGAGCCTTGGGCCTTGTGCCTTATGCCAGGGTGTAGTAGGCAGCAGCAAGGACAGGGCTGGATGCAAGGGAACTATTATGATCACACTGACACAAGCACCCACCAGCATTCCTGGGAAGAATATACTGAACTTTCTGATGTTCAGTGAGCTAATCTTCACCCCACTCACAGATACAGTGCAATAAACAGGATTTGAATTATAGGAAGAAGAGAGAGAGAAAAGCTAGCCAGAAAGATAAAACAGAGTAACTAATTCCTGCAGAGTCTATACATCTTTTTTCTTTGGGGGAAAAATATGATTGAGGCCAGTGAGTTTTTTCTCCTTCCCATGGAAACCTTCACAATGTTAGGATGTCCTGCTGACACCAGGACCTGATTTAAGGTGAGCCAATATGCTAATGCAACTTGTCCCTATTAGCTGCTCTTTTCCCTGTTAGCCATGCTGGCCAGCCATCCCTGCTTTCAGCTGCCTTATTAATGCTGACAGGAAGGAGCAGGACTTGCTGTCCTGTGTCACCTGCACACAGGTTGGCCCTTTGCAGCCTTCAGCACAATGACACAACAGCTTTGAGTGTTTTATTGCCTCCCTTCAGGGACCCACATCATTGGGGAGAGAGTCTCTTGTGCTCCTGCTTCCTGCCAAAGCTGGCATGGCTGGCAGGAAAAGATGAGACTTGGTAGCTTGGCTTATTTCACCAGTTTGTCCTTTCCAATTTCAAGAAATTGTTTCCGTTTTGTCACTTCAAAAAGGGTAAAAATACACTCCAGCATCTCAAGATGGAAGACTGTGTTAAATAGCAATGAGGAGGCGGCTCAAGCTCCTCAACTGGAAAGTGGCTGTACATCTGTGAAAGCCATTCCCTAATCCTGAGTGAGGTGGGAAGGGTTTGTGCGGAGGCAGGGATGCTGGGATTTGAGCGGCAGCAAGCCCTCCAGGCTGCTTGATGTCCATATTGCAACATTCACAGATGAGATGACAAAGTGGCTGGAGTTGCTTATAAGCATGAGGAGTTTTTAATGCTGCCTGGGAAGTAGGGAGCTCTTCTCAACTCCTTATGCAGTGGAACATTATAAAACTCCCAAAAGTAACAAAAAATGCAACCCACTAAAAGAACCCTGAAAACCAAAACACCCAAACAATTTAATTCTGCTGCTGGATAGGACAATATATAAATCAGTAGTAATTCCCAGATAGAAACAAACTCCTTTAGGCAGTACACCTCCCAGTGAAAGGTAAGCAAGGCTTTGGAGGCATGGCTCAGTCTCATGTCACCTGCCCCTCTGGGTGAATCCCCTTTCACCTTGTGGCTGTCCAAAAGTGGGGTGCAAAATTACCTCATTCTGGAGGAGAGGGAGATAATAGCCTGGAAGTTAGGCTGGCCTCTTCTCTCTAAATAGACTTTTGTCGAGAGATCCTGTACTTTCTAGGTGAGAAGATGTGCTCTGTGAATGGCAACCTTTAAGAAGCTTGAGCAGGGACTTGAGATTGTTTCCTGCTTTGAGTTGCACACAAATGGGGACTGAACTGAATGCTGCTATATTTTTTACCTGATTTTTAAATATATTTTAAAGGGAAATATTTTTTATTTTCTTTGGGGAAGCAGGAACAAAGCAAGACTTTAACTTTATCTGGTATTCTAAAGCAAACAGGTTTAAAGATATTTTACTTGTGTCTGTGTTTGTTTTTTGTTTGTTTGTTTTTTTTTTATAGGCCTGTATTGTAAAATATGTGAAAGTAAATAAAACAAGAGACTAAATGGAAAATGGGTAGTAAGCTACCGCCCTTCTCCACCACCATCTCCTTCTGAATATTAATCTGGTGTCATTCTTTGAGTATATTTGATTGCTGGTGTAACACACTCAAAATGACACATTTCCCAATAGGCAGGAAGCTCGTTGTCATGTCAACACTTGTGATTTATCTGCATTTATTTGTGACAGGTTTTTATTCCTCTTCCCATTCTGTCACTCAACAGCACCAAATTATCCCCTTTTCGGAAGGATAAGAATATCCAGGCTACTGTGTGGGAGAACGTACTGGAGGGAATGAGCTTCTAAAAATACAACTCCTGACCTCTCCTCCTTGTTCTGCCTAATTTTAGAGCTACCTCAAAGAGAAGTCACTGCTGTTGATCTCTTTGGATAGCATGGCAGCACATAAGACCCACTTGTTTTCTGAGCAGTTGCTTTTATCCATTGCAAGGTTGTCTTAGGTTCCACATTGAGGAGCTAAATAGCAGCCCTGGGCCAAGTGTGTGTACATCAGTTGATGAAGAACTTTAATTTGTGCCAGCTGAAAGTCTCACCTCTCCGCTGCCACTGCTGGAATTTTATGCTGGGAGAATGCATGGCTCTGATACTCTGGTTATTGGCACTGTCTCTAGGTCAGGTGCTTTTCACCATACACTTTAATCACTGCTCAGTACTCCGGGTTGGCACCAGCAACATTTTCTGCTTCTTTAGCATCCTCAGTAGGATTACGATTTCGTTACTGCACCAGACCTGTGTGGCTGCTCTGACTCAGCCCTTATTAACCTGGAATCCCTGGTGCATCAACCCAGAAACAGGTCTGCAGCCTTTAAACAGGGGCCTTCAGTCACTGGGTGGTTGGGCACAGACCTTTATTAGATTAAAGCTTGGCTGTAGTTTGTGACTTTTTTAGGCAAAATATTTTACAAATTATTAGTCTAATTATTAATGCCTCTGACTTGCATTCTTTTTACAGTTTAAAGGATGTTGCTGGGACAAGGCTATAAAAGAAACTATCAGTCTGTGAATCTTGTTTTAGAATCTGGGAAGGCAGTTGGCTGAATCTCAGGGGATTTCAATTGTGTCCCCCCCCAGCTTTCCACTGCCCCACATTTTGCTGTCACTGGAAGGGCACAGATCAAGGACAAGGCAGTTTTTTTTTTGTGATGGAGAATCCTGTAAGCAGCTTTGCTGGGCTAGTGACTGTCTTTTTAAACTTCTCTTTTATCATTTTGGGCTCAGTTTGACAAGATCCATGTCAGAGTGTTCTGTTGTGAACTAAAATCACTGCACTAGGCTCACCCCAGCCCTTATAAACTTGCTATTTACTTCATTGGTCTGTCCTCACCCTTTGTAGAACAGCAAAGAAGCATTTGAATCTAGGAAGCCTGTAAAAGTGCCACAGTGCAGAAGATATGACCCTTTTATCACTCCAGCTGTCATCTTAGTAGTATTTTCATTTTCTCCCTAATTTGCAGTTTTCAGAAGAGCAGTTGAAGAGCAGAGATGGCATATTTAGATTACACACATCCAGAAACACAGTGCCTTCATTGTTCTGTTTCATGAGGCCTTTTCTTAGCCTGAGTGAAATAAAGCTTAATCCCCTATAACCCCTCTCAACTTGCTGGAGGTGAGCACGTCTCTTCTTGTTCTAACTTTCTGTATATCTGCCTTTTCCTTCTGTTGACTCCATGTTCTTTTCCCAGTCCTGTTCCTCCTCTCAAGCAATTCCAAGGCCTGACAAAATCCCTTCAGTGTGATTAGATGTGTCTTCACATCTTGTCTCTAGACGGAAGCATTTGATGCTTCTTGCAGTGCATATAACTACTGTTAGGAATTTTCAGCTACTCATGCTATTTCCTGGCATTTTCATTCCTAGCCTGCATTTGCTATAAAGACTTGATTTTGGGAGGTGCTTGTGATTTTCACAGAAAAATAAGTTAATAGCGTTGATTTGGGCTTTTTTTTTTTTTTTCTTTTTGTGTTTTACTACCACAATTAAAACCAGCCAACAAGGCTAGGGTGCTTCATAGGGAAGACAGGGTATGATTTCCAGAAGGGTATAGGAATTGGTGGATTATACCTGGGTGGCTTCTGCTCTATATAGTTTCTTCAACAGCTTTCTGATGCTTTATGGTTTGTACCCTCCATTTATGATTTGAACTTCAGTCTCCTGAGGGATGTCTGCACAACAGAGGAGGGAATGGCAAATGTCAAAGTGTGGTGAATTCCTAACCTCAGAGAGCAGTCACAGTGTCAAAGGCTGGAGGCAAATCATGAAACAAAATTTGTCTAGCTGGAGATAAAACCTTCTTTTGAGCTGCTGGTGGTGTTTACAGACAAGTAGCTCCTACCTGGGCATTTATGACGTGTCCATATTCTCCTGTTGCAGACACCCACTATTTGACCTGTCGGATCCAGGAGTGCTCCGAGACCAAACGGAGCGGGCCCTTTTCTCGCTCCATCGATGTCAGCTCCCTTGTTGTTCAGGATGAATACATCTTCATCCAGGTACGTTGGCCTCATACGAATGGGATGTGAATTCTGCCTGCACAAGGTATTTTTTCTGTACAAGGGAGGAGGCTTATTCTTAGGATAAGCACATGGGGCTGCAGTTCTTAAGAGCTGGGAGTCCATCCCGTTGGCTCTGCAGACTGGGATAGAGCACTTGAACTCCCTGCTCATCACTTGTCTTGAATCTTATATATTTTTAAAGTCAGTTCATTAAGGGTCTGTGGATTTCACAACTTGCTATTTGTGTGGCTAATTGTAAAATACAAAGGAACTACAAATAAACTGGGGAGAACAGAGAAGAACAAAGGAAAGGTGTGAATGATTATTTTAACAACTGGAAAGGTTTATGCTGATTTGACAGTCAAGTAAAGCTAATAGAGTGAGCCAAAATTTGTAGTAGGAGGCAAAATAGCAGAAAAATTGAAAAAAGATGTTACAGGGCAACTTCAAAGTGAAAGATGGCTGTAAATGTGTCATTTGGTGGTGATGAGGAGAAAGTGTCAGAAATGGAATGAGAAACTACGTGTTTTTGAGATTTTTTGAGAATACATGGGCTGCATGGAACAGGGCCATCTCTCTAAATTTCGTGTCTGTGGAAGCCTGAGAATGAATAGTACAGTCTGGAAGAACACTTCCTGAAGATGTGCCATTTGGTTGAAAACTGAGAGCCAGGCTGTGGTGATTCCAGATTAATGTAATCCCGGATTCCTGAGACAGGAAGCTCAGGAGACACAGAGATTACAGACATGGTGATGTTAACTGTTTGTCTCCAATGCTGAAGCAAGGGGAACAAAATGAGATAGAGATTGGGTTCAGGTGGTATAAAAAAGACACATGCTTCCCTTTTTGAATAAGGCTGTGTTACATTAAGCTGCTATTTTATTTCCTTAAGTGAGCATTTTTCTTGACTGTATCCAAATTATGAGAAAGTTTTGCTGTGTTTATTGTCAGACATTCTTATAAAAGGGAAAACTGATAAATCTATGCTGGGATTAAGTGGAGGACTGGATTCCTATGGCCTGGGAGGACTGCAGTATGAAAACTGGATGCATTCGAGTAACATTGGCAGACTTCTTCTGAAAGTAGGGGTCTGCTGCTCTGGACATGACCTACTGCAATGGGAGCTACATCTCCCCTCAATCCCCCATAAACCCAGTCTGCTACTGGTTCCTCTGGTCTCAGAGGAGATTTGTTGCTAGAAAACACTGAATTCAGTTTTTGAAACTTAGTAAATCATGATTTGACTAAAAGCAATGGCTTTCCAATCAATAAATGCTCTGCTCTCCAAGGAGTATTTTAGAGAGACTCTCTTAATGTGGTGGTTTATATCTGTGGCTAAGGGTGTTGTGGAACATCCAGCTCTTTAAGCATGAGGCCTTACATTTCTCACTCCACAGCTCTCATCTGTGTTAAAACAAAGAGTCTCTGTTTAGAATCTTGATCTCACAGTGAGGGCATGGGCCTGGTGTGTGGGTTCCTCATCAGCAGTGAGCATCTCAGGCTGTAGGCTGCTAAAATCTTCAAGTTAAAAGATTTGTGTGTGTACAAACACATGCATGTATGTATAATACTCAAGTGCCTTGACTGTTCTTAGCAAGGTTTTATTACAGCTTAATGGGTGTTTGAATTGAAAATCACATCCCCACACTTTAAAAAGCTGTTAAATATACACACAGAACATTGCTGCTGCTTTGGGCAGGAGGCTCTCCATTCCCTGTGCTTGTATCACACTGACAGGGTTTCTGCCTGTCCAGCAGCCTGCTGTAAGTGGCTGCAGTCGCTGGGCAGGGATTGAGTCCGTGCAGAACTCGAGTGACACGCGGGCACTTCAGATTCCCAGCACACTCTGAGCTGAGAGTGTGTTAAATCCACCGTGTCCAGGACATGGCCAATGGACTGTGCAGTGTTTGCTTGGTACACATGTAGGAGTGCTGATATGTCCTGGATGTATTAGTCTCACAGACTGTGTGGTGTTGCTGCCTGTTATGGGATGTGTCAGATTGACTGCTTGCAATGTCTCACGCGTATTTTTCAGTCTGGATAATCTTGGACAGAAGTGTAGGAGCCAGATCTTTAGAATTTGAAATATTAGACAGAGATGAATAAATAAATATCAAATTAAATGTTAAGAACCTGGTGAGGTTTAATAGCTGCATAAAGGATTGGTGCACGAGTTCTGATATGTCTGTTTTGGAACAAATCAGAATTAATGTATTGGAGTGGCGAGAGGAAGTTGTTCCTTTAAACTTTTGTCATTAAATCAGTAGATTCTTAGTCTATATCTGTAGTCAGTGCTCCTCTAAAGGTAGAGAGATCATAACCTTCAGGGGCAATTTATCTCTTATTTCACCTGTTTCAACATGAGATAGGTCTGTCTTTGAGTATGCCTTTCTCATTAATATTTGAAGGAACCTAAGTAAAGCTTAGTGAAAATCCTGAAATTTTTGACAGCTAAAATTAGGGAAGATGAATTCCAGCTATGGATGTCAATGTCTTAGATTGTCTGCATACAGTTATTTACTAGTGAATATCTATTCTAACCAAGTTGATGAACAGGCCTGTACTGTAAGATTTGTGGGGAGCATCAACTTGTGTGACTGCACTCACAGCAAATGTGATCCTGTGATCTGTAATGGATAGGGGAAAGAAGAGCACAGAAGATATTATAATGCCATTATAAAACAATGATTCCTGTTGTGCAGCACTTCTGAAAGGATCTTTCAGAATTACAGTAGAAAGAAAGAAAAAGAGACTGATCTTATGCTTGAAAATTTTATCTGTTGAAGAGAGTTTGAAGAGACTGGCACTGGTTACCAGGCAAAAGAGATAAATAAGATAGCCCACGAGGAAAGATGTAAAAGGTAATGTGGAGGAAAGAAAGAAATAGCTACTAAGAGAGAGTAGGAAGAATAATTATGTATGAAACAGTAGGTGATCACTCTGAATTTATTGACTGATTTTCTGTTTGATTGATCAGTAGTTATTTAAGGATGCCTAGCATGTCACTATGGTTGGATTGGATAGTTTTGCATACATTGATACATTAGGGGAAAATCTTACCCTCTCTTGCATGTGTAAGTTCATTCAGTTCACAGTATTGCTCTGGTGTAACCAGAAGCCAATATCATAATCTTCTTTCATGATTAATACTTAAAATTCATACAACTTGCAGAAGAGGTCATTAGATTTGCAAGAAAACTTTGTAATATGTCTGGACTTATGTACTATAGCAAAAGGGAGCTAATTTGATGATCAACTTTGCCATTTATGTCTGTGTCTGTGGTGTTCAATTACATAGTGGTGCTCCAGTGAATACTTGTTACTGGAACAGTATCACTTCCCAAACTTAGGTGCAAACACAACCTGCAAATGCCTGAAAGATGTAATTTCCTGACAATTACCTAAACTGCTATAGTATTCTCATCTGCAGAGCTTACATTATAAGACACAGGGATCAGGGATAGTCTTTTGGTATGAGTCTAGAGTACTTATACTTTGGAGAATTTATATGTTAAAAAATAGATTACAGAGGGAGTTCTGGGAAAGGTATTTTTCAAGCAAATCTTGTATCAGGGTTTCTAATGGAATTGTTCAGGTTGTTGAAAAGTGTTGAAAATTAAATAGGCTTTAATGAAAATGGCAATTATTTTTCAGGAAATTCTATTATTGAGTGAGACAGTATTGCTTGGAGAAAACCTTTTTATTTTCCTATAAATAAACAAATAATATCAATGCTACTTTGTTCTTTAAAGAGAAGATCAGGAATGATCAGTGTGTTTCCTTGTCAACAGATCAATATTTTCCACTGAAAATGAAGGAAAGCATGAGCAAATGTCACCACTTAATTCAGGCAGTGAGGGGAGTCTGGGCTACAGCAGTCCCTGGATAGTGTTGCTTGTTTGTGGGGGTCTGAGGAGTCCTGAGGGGCATGGATGGGGCAGTGCATTCCCTGGGAATCAGCTTTGCTCTGGGACAGTGCTTTTTGCAGAGAGCAGCATTGTTGTTGGCAGACCTACAGAGAGCTAAGTATTGCTAAGTTAGAGGAGCTGTTCGGGTTGCCCAAAGGTTATGTGCAAGCATCTCAGGTGCAGGGGCTCAGGGGTTCTTCTGGGTGGCTGGACTCCCACCTTGGCTGAGCCTGGCTGCTGGTGGAGAGGGATGGCATTCCCAGTGCTGACCCCAGTGAGCAGTGTGTGTTCACACAGAAGCCTGGGTATCAGGAGATGGACAGAAACAGTGATGGAACTCTTCAGAATGTGTCACATGACAATTACTGTTGTAGTGCTGGTGACCTAAGGATGTCAGTGGGACAAAATTTACAGGGAGACAGTATTTTTTATGAGCTGGAACTGATAGAGTCACAAAAGGGACAGATAAGATTTTGGGCATATTCACAAGATCCTAAGGGATTTGAGGAAGGACTTTGTCTTGCAAAATTGTTTCTTCTTTTTTTTTCCCCCAGCTGTAGATCTAGGTCTCATAAATATGTTTCCATCCCCGTATTAATCTTGCTGTGTTGTGTAAACCCTTCTGTGTGTGTGGCTTTCCCCCCAGAGCTCAAACCGGTCTAGTCTGGCATGCAGTTATCGCTGTCCCCATTCCTCTCCTACGCTTCTGTCTCTGTCAGCACTTGGACACCCTCAGGGTTACTTTGGCCTTTTTGATTCGAGCTGGCTGTAAGTCAGTGCAGAGGTGTCTGGATGGGTGATCAATACCTGTCTTGGTTGTTTTTTATGTCTTTATTTTTCCTCAGGATGCTGCAGACTCTGCTATCCCAGCAGAGAGGAGCTGAAGTTGATCTGAATTGTAGCTCAGACATTCAGTGCTTTCCATAGCAGTGACAACACCACTGGGTGTAGAAGACTCCCCAGACCTAGCAGCTGATACCTGGTTTGGGTTTGGGGTGATACAGGCCCAACAAGTGCCTTTGGAGATGAGCCCTCTCAGATCTCTCTTTGGTGATCTCATAAGGACAAGGAATACTCCCTGCAATCTTTGATCGAAAAGGATTGGCTTTTTGCTTCAGATCCCAGTCCATTTCCACTTTAAAAGGGAGGTGTTTTGCACCACTAATCAGAGAGGCATGCTGACAGGCAGTACCTTATCACTTTCCAAGGCCTTTAAAGAGTGAAAACATGGGTACCACTTCCCCTTTCCATCCCATGGCATAATTTATCAAGGTGTTAAGCTTCAGGCTGAAACTCAAGAGTGTCTTGTCTGTCATTGGCCCCTGCTTCTACTCCTTTCTTGTCTTTCTTGTCTTCTTTCTATTCCATTTCATTTGTAATTTGGTCTCCTGGGAACCCTAGGAACTGCATATCTTTCTCTTGAGTCCATATTCCTTCAGATTGTTCTGGGACATGTGATGATTCCATGATCAAAAAGCTAAGTTGCTCTCTTGGTGACCCTTTGTTTTGAGGTTGATATGATGAAGGAAGAAGAGTGTGAAGGCAGCTGGGAAGAGAGACAGAGTCTTGGTTTATAATCCTCCTGAATGAGATGGGGTCTGTGGTGTTGCCATTTAGGAGCAGGGGATGGTGGCTGCAGCAGTGTAGAAGCAGCAGCAGTTTTTGTAGGAATTATGTATGGAAAGGGAAAGGTTTAAGTGAAAATGCTCTACTGTGATACTGATCTTTTATATGGCTCTTCACCTTCTGAAGTAATTTTGAACTTGGAAGACTTTTGCCTAATTCAGGGAGTTGCACAGGAGGGCAGCATCTCAGCCTGCTCACTGGCCCAAGTGAGGAGCAAACCCAGAATTTCTCCAGAGGTTGTCGTGTGGTGCAGCTGAGTGGGAGTCTTACAGTGCACATCTGAATAACTCCTCTGGCTCAGAGGAGCAAACACTTCTGCCAAAATCTATTGAACCGTTTCAGTCTTCTTTTGCATCAGAAAAGTTTCCTTAAAACATATGCAGATGTCAGTATTCACCCACAATCACTGAGAACTTCTTACAAAACCTGTGGATAATATCTCCTATTTTGGACGCCTGGTGTCTCATCAGCGTGTGTCCAAAAATTTCAGCTGAAGTAATTTATTGCAAAATGGCATTTATAGACTTTTCTTAAAATCTAAATCAAAATCTGGTTTTATCAGGGTGATTGTATTTATAATAACCGTTTTTCCCCAGCCTCAGCAGAAAGAAAAATACTTATTATTTATAATATTAGAATTCAGGTGGGGGACATTTCTCTTTGAGGCATTTTAGAGGGGGGAAAAATTTCCTGATTCTAGAAACTACACTTATCTAAGCCCAGCTCAGAGAAGTAGTTTAATATTATTACTGGCTGTAACTATGCTTGTTTAGGAACACTTGGAAGTGCTTAATGTTTAGTAGGACATGAGTGTATGCTTCAAGTTTATTGAGTATTTAAGAATAGGCTAAATGAGCATATTTGCTGAATTGAAGTCATTTATCAGGTGAATAGACTTCAACCAGCAGCCACAGCTGAGTTTGTGCTAATTCGTAGGGATTCCTCTGTTATCAAGTTATCAATTTAAAAACTTAAATAAGTGGCAAATTTCCCTAGGAATGAAGAAGTAGGTTTTTTTTGTTTTGTTTTTGGTTTTTTAAATTTTTCGTTTTGTTTTGTTTTTTGGGTTTTTTTGGTATGTATTTTTGGGTATTTTTAAAATTTTTTTATTAATGTGAGACTTCTCAGCAGTGTAACAGGATAGAGGGGAGAAATAAAATGTTGATTTCCCAGTATAGAGCCTTCTCTTTATTTTCACAGAAACTAAATACACCATGTTCAAATATAAATTTCTTTCCTCCATTTTTTCCTCCATTAACTAGGAGCCAAAGGTCCTAACAGAAATCAATCTATGCAATTTATTTTTAACTTCACCCTGCTTAGCTACGATTGATTTTTATCTTTGCGATCGATGGCAGAGAAAACAGTTTGGTGGGACAATGGAGCACTCTCCAGCTTGTAGGGGTTGGTCTTTGAGTCTTTTATTGAAGGAATCATTAAAAGCTTATTATGAAACTAATAGGATGAAGACGTTTAAATGATGAACACGATTACACCTGTTTTACTGGTGAATAATGCCTGCTACAGCTGATCTGCTCTCACTCCTATTTAAAATGCTGGACAGCACTCCAGTGGGGGAAATTAATCCATACAGATGAAAGAAAATGCATCCCACGTGCTAGTTAAAAGCTCTTCTTAGAGCAGAACAGGCAGTAAGTAGTTAGCTACTTTCCTATTCACTGCTGGGTGCTTTTCATCCTTTTCTAGCACAGTTTCATCTTTTCTGTGCCAAATATCACATTTGGAACTTGAGCCTAAACATCTCTTGATAAAAAAATTATTAACATTTTCATTTTTTTATTTAATTTTTTATTGATTTTCTTTCTAGGGCTTTTTGTGCTGTGCTTTCTTTCATCACCCTCTCCCCTCCCCTCACGTTGTCTGATTGATCAGCTGAAGATGTAAAGTATTGCCTTGGCAAACTCATATGTTTCCTCTGAAATCAAAAGAAGATTTAATGTGTACAATTATGCTCTTCTCATAAGTTGACTTCTGTGTGGGTAATGTGCACCTGCAGCTCTGATGTGGCTTGTGTTTTGGTGTAACTGCACATTTTCTGCAGGATTTGCTTTAAAATCAAATGCAATACTTTCACTCAGGATGACTCTGTGCTTTAGCTCTGTCATCTTTGTGCTGAGCAGAGAGGGAGCTGAACAGGGACTGGGCCAGTATAATAAATGCTCCTTTGTCATAGCAAATTTTTGCTGAGGGGTGTGATGCTGTAAAGAGTGTCATGTTTTCCAAGCCTGCTGAATTTACCAGGCAACTTTAGGGTTTTTCATGCACAGAAACTCCACACTCAGGTAACTGCATATTGTTCAATGACCCTGCAGAAGGCATGATAGTAATGAAAACCACAGAGAGATAATTCAGACTGGATGGTACCTATCATGGTGGGCTATATGCTGGGGCAGTGGAGAACCTCACTACACAGAAATACATGGAAGATTGCTTTTCCTGGTCATGGTCAGTAATCAAGAGGGAAGAACATTTCATTAGGTTCATGTTCTTCCTCATCTTCTGAACCTCTTGTGACTGGAATTGTGGTTAGGCTTGGGAGAGGAGCCACAACTTTTCAATCCTCATACAACCTGTGCAAGGCCTAGGCAGGGCTGTCTCTGAAGAACCCCAAAATCCCTTGGTAAGGGTGTCAGTGAAGCAGCCTGCCTGCTGAACTTTCATGACTCTTCTGTGCTTTAATCCACAATTTAATTTAGGCAATTGTATGCTCACAAGAAGAAGAAGGGGAACCTAAATTTAAAGCAATGAGGAGGGATGCCAGGGCTCCCTATGGAGTTGGAGAACACAGATCCAGGATGCTGCTACAACACTGATAGAGTGTTTCTGAACTTTTGACTCCTCCAGCTCATTTGATGTTACTGTGAGGAGGGGAACTCTACAAGCAGAGCAATCACCTTGGAAAATGAGTGAGGTGTTCATTGAAAATAACCTCAACTATATACTATTAGAAACTTACTATCAACAAGAAATGTAAAATTTGGTTCTGTGAGCTTTTTGCTCACTTTCCTGCAAGTTCTTTGAGCATCAGGAGGCAGATGGGGTCCTCCTTAGCCCAGGGGCATTTCTGAGATTTAGTAATTTCATGTTTGTTCCATCAGTATCTGCCTTACACTGGAAATTATGAGTCCCAGCATCAGCCAGCCAGGAAAATGATTAAGAAACCTGATGCACAGTGATCTACAGTTCCTCACATCATCTAAGGCTTCTTTGTAGTCTGGGACCTCTTAACTCATTCTACTTGCCTTCCAAACTCTTCTAGATAGCACAGGTGTTTTTGCCTCAGGTGAACTTCAATCTGAAAAAAAAAAAAAAAAGCAAAGCCACAAAGCTTGCTCTTAAATAATCATATTCAATCATAAACATCAGAAATGGCTTTGTGCATTCCTAGACATGTCTCATTATGGAGATCAGTAGATTCCATGACAAATTTTATGTAATTTTCTGCAGTCTTGTGAACATATTTGTTTTCTTCTATGTTTGATGCACTCTGTCTCATTACGGGTCAGGAGGGGAAATGAGCCAACATATCCAGACTCTCAGGGATTTCAAAGAGAAATTTCTCATGTTTCTCTTCTTAAGTGCCAGCTGATATAAGTAAGATGAGACTTGTGACTTGAATGTGGAAATATTAAAGAAAAGGAGTAGCTCACGAGTGGAGGGAGGAGGAAAGAACATGGGTTGGGTAAGACAGATGTGTTTAATGACAAACACATTTGTCTATAGGAATCATTTCCACTGGCCAGGAGCCCAATTAAACACATAATGTAGAAATCCAGAAAAACAGATTAATGATCCAGTCATTAGCGATGGAGGAAGAAAAAGACAAACCCAGCTAATTCTGTACTGAGCATGACAGATGAGCTCACAGCAAATAATTGGGTGACATTCATCAAATGTGAACTAAAAGGAGGCATTGGAGGGCAAAATGCTGCCATAATCTCTAGGATTTACAGTGTTGGAGCATTTGCTCATAGGAAAAGGAAAAGTTCATCAAAATAAATTGAGTTGGGCCTTCCAAAATTCATTCTGTACCACAGTGCTTGCCAAAACTTTATTGGAGGCTTGATCATTTTTTTGGAACTGTTATAACTGTGCATGTAAATCATGCAAAGATGAGATCCTGGCTGGGAAAAGCTTACATAACTCCTGCCAACAGACTTGTGGGTGGTTTCATATTAACTGGCTCAGGAAGACCACAAACCTCAAAGATTTCTATTTCTAAACCCTTGTCAAGGTGACCTAGTTCAGGTGGAAGCCTTAGAGAGAGTTTAACTATTGTATACTGAACTTTAAGAGTGTTTTAATCCTAATTTTCTGCATTTAGAAAACAGACAAACAATAAATACAAACAAATCCCCTCCAGGTACCAGTTTTCAGTGGGCTAAAGACAAAAAACTGGTATAAAACCTTTTGAGTGTGGCAGACTTGTGGTAGATCCTGTTGTGGCACAGAAAGTAGAGTTTGACCACCCCTTGATATTTTTGACATTCTGTATTCATTGGATTAACTGGAAGATTGTTGGACTATTCCCAGTCTTAACTGGTCATCACAACATTTACAAAGTATGTAAATATTCATATATTAACACAGGGTCCCTACCAAGTTAGTCACTGAACATGTTCAGTTCATGTGAGAATTGAGAATTTGGGTTTTCCAGTGGAGGCAATAAATATTAAAAGAGAAGAGGGGATATTTACATATTCCCTGTGCTATTTAGACAATATGACCTAGAAGTGTGGCATCCTTTGAGCAATGCTTGTAGAGCTGAGAGAGATAAAATTACTGCAAACATGAATTTTTGCCTTTGAGCTGGACTCAGTATAAATCAACAGCACAGTCTGTTCTCTCCTGTGAAAATTTTATTTTGATGTGGAAGTATTTGGTGGGAAATACATCTTTCAGAAGTAGCACTCACTGACCTTATTCAACCTGCAGAAGAGAAGGATGTGGGGACGCATTAGGGCACCTTCCAGTACCTAAAGTGGCTTTAAGAGAGCTGGAGAGGGACTTTGGACAAGAGCATGGAGTGTCAGGACTAGGAGGAACGTCTTTGAACTGAAAAAGAGTAGAGTTAGATTAGATACAAGAAGTGGATGATCTTTGAGGTCCCAGCCCAGCCCATTGTGTGATTCTGTAATCCTCACAGCTCAGAGCAGGACCCTGAAATGCTCACTGCTGTGCCAGTCCAATTGAGGCAGTGACTGCTGTTTTCTTTTCTGCCTGTCTCTCCTACTGGCTTGTTCTGGGTCTGTAGACCAGTTGCTTTAGATTTTCATGTTTGTGTTTACCTTTGGTTTTAGCTACATGTTATCTGTGGAGAGTTTATTTGCTGTGATATAGGTCATTCTTATGACCTTATGCCGTGTGTGCTATAATAGTGGCCATTTTTTTTCCTCTTGAGAGTGCTAAATACAGTTATGATGACATTACAAATAAAAATGGGAAAAAATCTGAAGGGGAAGTCTTAGTGTAGAAGCTGGTCCTATGTCTAAAACTTCCTTTCTTTCCAGTTTTTCAAACTGTCACTGGAAAAGCCTTGAGTTGATTTGATATCAAATTTCATGACCAATAATAGCGTGTCCTTTGAATGGCAGCTTCTCCTGGGAAGAAAGCTGCTATCTAGAGGTGATATCATTGCTGAGAATACAATTGATGCTGTAGCAATATTCTATGTAAGCTCATTCTCAAATATCACTGTCAGATAAAGGAAGTATATCTAGAAGGGAATCTAGGACTTTTCTCTTAGCTTTATTGGAAACCTAAGAAGCCAACAAGTGATATTCCATACAATAGACAAGTGCTTTGTGCATTGTTTTACCTTAAGACCTGCAAGACTGCCAAACCAGCAGAATGTAAGAAATTCACTGATGTAAGCCTTGTTTTAGCCAGGTCTGAGATAGTGCCAGAAAGAACACCTACAGCAAGAGTAAGTGACTCCTGACAGGTTTTAGATCCCATATTTTACAAATTATCTGTGCTAGAGCTCATTGATGCATGGTGTTTTTGCATAGGCTTTAGTTCATTCAGTCCATAGAACTGCAGATTTGGATGTCTGTCCCTACAGTTCCCCCCACACATTCATTTTCAGAGTGTTTCATTTCAGAGAAACCAGTTTCAAACCGAGTGACAAAGGGCATCTAAGAGCTTAGCTCCAGCTTTCCAAGAGCGCATTTACAGTTAGCATTAAATGGTGCTAGTGTGGATCTCTGCTGTTAGTCACTGTAAAAGGTTGTTGGAAGACAATCCTGGCCTCAAGGGACTTATAGTGCAGACAAGGCTGAGAAGCAGCTGAGGAAAGAGGGATTATCTCCTGCTTACAGGGGAAGAACAGAAGCACAGAGACTTTAAGTTACTTGCCCAAGGTAATTGAGCTGGACCATGTGATGAAACCAGATCCTTCTTTTCCTCCCACTCAGCACTTTTTTTCCCTGAGATGGTAAAATCACACTGGATTTGAATCATAAGAGGCAAAAAGGAAAGTTCAATAGCACAATTTAAATGAATAAATCTCTATCCCTCTCAAGTTTGTGATTTCTTTGGAGTTACCCAGATGCCTTTAAGGACAGCTGTGCCTGTCATAGAAAAGATACCTGAAGGAAAGTTTAGAGATGTCATCACAGAATGTCTCAGAAGGGTCATCACTCATTTTATTTGGTATTTCCACAGGTGACAACTGGTGGAAGAGCAACTTACTATGTGTCATACAGACGGGAGCCTTTTGCACAGATTAAATTACCCAAATACTCCCTTCCTAAGGTGAGTCCCCCATTTGTGAGCATAGACATGTAATGTCTTGGGAAGCCAAATATGTGAGGTTCCATAAGGGGGAGTGCCAGGTCCTTCACTTGGATTACAACAACCCCACACAGTGCTACAGGCTGGGGACAGAGTGGCTTAGTGCAAAAGGACCTGGGGGTGTTGGTTGACAGCAGCCAAACATGAGCCAGTAGTTCCTGAGGTGGCTAAGAAGGCAGATGGTATCTTTGTATCAAAAACATTGTTACCACCAGGGCTTGGAAAATGATCTGTTAAAATACAGATTTGTTGATGGCCCTGATACAGAATTGGTGCATCCTATAAAATCAAGGGTACTTTTGTAATTTGAAAATCAGAAGTACCTTAAGGCTAGGTGTCATGGAAAAGTCTTTGAGCCACGTAAAGGAGGCTTGTTTATGCTGCCCTTAGTCACTAGAATATTTTTGCTGTACAGTAATAACTATCTGTCATGTGCAGATTAATGAACTCTGCTGGAGTTGTACGTATGTGAGGTTGGCACCGGGGTAATGCAATATTTCCACTGCAACTGGTAAAAACAGATTGAAGTCATTGGGCATTTTGCTTTATTTTCACACTGTTGGAGTAGGTATAATACCTCCTTAATCTTTAAGGAATTATAGCTACTGGGCAAGAACAAACTTCCTGATTTAGTCTTCCTTCATTGAGGGAAATGGCAAATCTCCCACTGACTGTACTCACTGGGACAGAATTAGGCCCTCAAATGTTTTTTCTCCCCATCTCATGCCGATAGGATATGTTAGGTCTATTAGAAATAGCCCCGTTTAATCAATCCCAGCTTTTCATCTAGATACCTCACACAAAAGATTAAGATGCCTCCTAGGCAGGATGAGGATATTGAACTGATTTTCCTCCAGATATTTTTTCCTGAAATCAGGTCACTCCATCCTTTGGGAGACTTCCAAAATTATGATTTCTTGATTCAGAAACAGTGCAAGGAATTAATCAAGGCCTCTTGGCACTCTATAGAAAGTTTAAATAGATACAAATAGATAAATGGAGTCTCTTATAGCCACAGTCATTTGGCTTCTAGCTGAACCTGTGTCAGTTTGTTCAACAATGGTAGCAAGGATGAAGTGCTTCTATGCTCATCATCACCCTGAAAGTAATTTCCATGAACCTGTTTTAAAATAATACTGAGAAAATGCACTGTCAAATCTCTTTGATATTAAAACTAAATGGGGAAACCCTTGCTAGACTTTTTGTATCTTGGTCAGCAGCAGAAATCCAACTGAAGTGAGTGGGTGGGTTATTTGACAGCCCATATATTGTGGGATAGTTGAGCTCAGATAAACTCTCAATAGGAAAATGTGTTATTAAAAATCACTATCAGCAGTAGCTCAAACTGATACCTATACTTCACCTTCAAATAAATGCGAACTCCCAAGGTTTTTTGAAACCATCCCTTGCCAGTTGGAAGCACAAGCCCATTATTTCATGAATGAAAATTATCACTGCTTTTAGCCTGATGCCATATGATGCTTAGAGACTATGAAGACTCCAGGCTCCAAGGCTGTGAATCTTCCATGAGTAATAAAACTGACTTTCAAATTTATAAATAAAAAATGAAACTGGATGAAATTCCTTGAAGGTACCAAAAATGAAGAAAGCAAAAACCTTTCGCCCAGCTGGTGATTATTTTAAAAGTGAAATGCAGAAAAGTCACAATGCTGGTAATTTATTGGCTTGCTCTAACAGAAAGTTGTTAAACATACCTATAATTCATGCTCCATCTCTATTCTTTCATAATTCATGGTAATTACTACATGTCCCGAAGGGCAAAGAAATACAGAGATCCTCAGTAACAGGCCTTTTGTCTTCTTTTAACAGGACATGCACATTATCAGCACAGATGAGAATCAGGTCTTTGCAGCTGTTCAAGAGTGGAACCAGAATGATACCTATAACCTGTACATCTCGGACACCCGAGGGGTCTACTTCACCCTGGCCTTGGAAAACGTCAAGAGCAGCCGAGGGCTCGAGGGGAATATCGTCATTGACCTTTATGAGGTATGTAGTAAAGGTCGCCCTACAAAGAGCAGCAACAGCCTGCTAGTTTGAGCAAGTGTAAATCTCTTACCAACCTCCCAGGATTTTCATTTGTTTTGGGATAAGCCCTGAGGCATTTCCTGGATTTGATGCTGAGCTGACTCATGTGGGAATAGATGCAGTTATTCTGCTATAGGTGCAATGCCTGGTTGGGTTCAAGTAAATGACTGGTTAAAAATGTGTCATTTCCAAAAGGGAAACCATTACCCTTCTCATCCTAATGTGGATATCCGTAGAAAGACTAAATACATCTTTTTTTTCCTCTTGGGTATCTAGAGACACCTGCTCACAGGCAGGGAATCTGGACTGCACCTGCAAGAGCACTGAACAGTTCGTGAACTATAACCAAAAATTTGTAGGTGCCCCTTGCCCAGAGATGACAGATGAAGAACTTCTACCCCAAACTGCCCCAAACACTCTCATGCTTCATCCAGGCCTGTCAGCCTTGGCCAACAGCAGTGCATTCAGAACAGTTCCAGTTCCTGGTTTCTTCAGAGCATTCTGGTTTTGGTTTGTCATTACTTGTTGGATGGAAGATCTGCTGAGATCCAGGGCTCAGTGCTTTTCCAGCAGCACTAATCAGCAAACTAATCAGTAATACTAATAGAAACGGCTGCAAGTTGATTTCTACTGTTACATGGAGAAATGTTCTTGCAGCTGCATGCAGAAGTTAGGAATATACTTTTTTTTTTTTTAATTTCAGCCAGAACAATGCTCATTTAACAACATAATCAATTAGTTTATAAAAATCCAGGTTGTTGAGGTCAATGAGGCAAAATTCACAAATAGCACATTGATTAGTATAAAGGACAGGGTTTATGGGGTTTTTTTTCACCTGGTGAAATTTACCTTCCTGCCTCTGAAAAAGTATATTTCTTTGCTGTGATGAACCAGCAAAAATTAACATGCATTGTATCTCATTCCTGGGTAAGCCTGTTTACTCCCCAGTGGTATATCATAGACTTTTCACTATTAAATGTGAATAGATTTTTACAGTCATTTAAAGAGTAATATCACTCCAGGGGCTTCAGAGTAGGAGGATTTGCATCCTGACAGTTCCCAGGAAGTTGCAGATTTGCAGCAAATTTCTTCTTCCTGTCTCACTTTCACAGCTGTGCAACAGAGACCAGACTCAACATGAAATCTTCTTGGGGATGTTTTGACAGGACCATATTCTGTTGCAAGGGGTTCTGCTGACAAAAATCATAATATTTGAAACAACTGGCTTGATTTGTCAGAATTTGGATGTGGAAGGAAAGTGAAGAAATCAAGTTTTCAAAACATTAGTGTCACATCATGCTCAGGATTCACATCTTTTGTGCTGATTTTTTTTTTTTTTTCTGGTACACAAAAGGATCCCATACTGCTTCTGATGTGATCTTCTGTTTTTCCCTGTTTTGACAATCTGTGGAGGCAGTGGGGCTGACCCCATCCTCAAGCTCACAGAGCTCAAGTAAGACCTGGTGCATGCTGTACCTTCAAGCCCATCATCAACCTATCTGCACAAGAACTCCATGAAATCCTAAAGTAGGCTGTTTCCCAGGGATTTGCTCTGTGGCCATCCTCGTCTTTTTCTTCCAAAGAGAGAAACCACACAAGACCTTTCATCTTTACAACCATCACCAAGATAAACTTTTAGTGCCATTTGGTGTTCCAAGATTAGATTGAGGTGCCTTTATTGCTTTTACAGAGACCTTCCACTCCTGAGAATGCTCAGATGGACATTGCTTTTGGCCTGTTCTTCCGATGTATTTTTTTCACCTCTCTCCCTTTTTCCTAGGTAGCAGGGATCAAAGGCATATTCCTGGCTAACAGGAAGGTAGATGACCAGATCAAGACTTTCATTACCTACAACAAGGGCAGAGACTGGCGTTTGCTCCAGGCACCGGACACTGATCTAAGAGGGGATCCTGTACTTTGCCAGCTGGTGAGTGGCAGATCTTTTCTAAGGCACAATTGACTCCTTCAGAGCTGCTTATTGTGGTCACTAGGTTAACAAAGCTCTTCCTGTGTTTTTTGTCTTGACCTTATGTGCGTTAAATGAATTCAGTAAATTTATCTATAGCTTTACAGATTTTAAGGGAAAATTCTGACCATCTTTCTTGATGTATTTAATAGAATTAAAGTCAGAATAAGAAAGTTTCTGGGGAAAGTGCTCTAAGATTGTTGTCAAAACAAGGGCAGACATGCTGACATTCTTGTTTGTAGTGCAGAGTTCCTGCTTATCCATCAAAGGAACATATGACCTATGTGTGCTAAGAGCAGAGGGGTCATTTTCAGAAGGATCAGAACATCTGTGTGCAGTCACCAAGGGTTCCCCTCTGATATTTAACTTGCTGAATATTAAAGCTTCTGCCTTTTTTTTGTTTTCTGTCAACAGCCCTTTTGCTCGCTGCACTTGCGCCTGCAGCTCTCAGAGAATCCGTATACTTCAGGGAGCATTTCCAGCAAAGACACGGCTCCTGGGCTGCTGGTGGCCACAGGTAAGAACATAAATGCTTCTCACCACTCACCCATACCTCCCTGGGAGCCCGAGAGTATATGAGGTATTCCCCATATTCCCATAAAACCTTTGAACTCTGTTTCAGCAAGTGCTGAGCTAATTCATGTTAAGTCCCATTTGCTATGGGTGAGGAGAAGCCATATGGCCTGAAGTTCAAAAAAGGTGTCAGGTATCTGTTGCTCTGCCATAACCCATTTGCTGGTCTAAGCCCACACTTTCAAGGTACTATTACTCAGTGGCACTACTAGGTCCTCTCATGTTGTTACCACTGATGGACATATCTACCTGTTCGCTGCAGAAGGAGAATGGTGCCCAGGGTCTGTGCTCCTAGGAGGTGTCACTATGTCCCACCTGTTGAATAGCAAGAGCAGAGTTGTCACCAAGTCTGTCATGTGAAGCCTGGGCTCCATGGGTGCCTGTCTGGTGTGTGGCACCTACTTTTAACTCTACTGCTGCAAGGCTAGCAGCATTTAATCAAAACTGCACGGGCCATTGGTATTGTGGGCTGTTCTGCAACATAGAGCTTTCGTGTTGTTTAAATGACAGCCTGCTACAATACTTCATGGTGGCAGTGGCTGAGCCACTGTAATTAATCTGCAGGATGGATGGGGCTACCAACCACCCTCAGCTCTGTGGGAGCTGCTGGGCTAACAAAGTGCTTCCTGAATGGCTGGTGCTATTAAAAGCTGGCCTCAGCCATGGAGGCAGTTCTGTCTGTTCAAATGGAGCCTCTTGCATACACTCAAATATGTCCAAATAGCTTAACTGTTCTTTCTAAGGCTCACTTTGTCTCCTTGGTCCTGTTCCGCATAGCAGTGGCCCGCAAGTGTGGGATGTTAGCATATTGTCTGCATGAATTTACACTATTTCTTCCAACCATTTTCATCCTCATGTCATTCTGTGCTTCAGTGTGCTGTGCTTCAGTGTGTTTGCCAGACTAAGGCAGAGCCCGAGATGGGTTCCCTTCATGACATTTATATCTCAACAAGGGAGACACCATGTGATTTCCAGTTCAGTGATCCAGGCCAAATGAAGTGAGATAATTTGGTTTAAACCTCCAGATATCCCCATGCATAGCCAAGTGGAGTCATCACTCCTGGCAGGTTGCACTTGCTAGATGGATGCTTAGGAACAAGCCCTACTCATGATGCTGTAATTACAAAAGCTTTTTTTTTTTTTAACCTTTTAGGAAGCAAATAGAGGCAGCAGGACAGTGAGATTCTAGGCATTGATCTAAATTGTTAGTAAATTAGGTTCTTTTCAAGTTGCCAGTGCACGGGATGAATGCTTTCCCAGTCTAACAATTAACCTTTAAAAGGCAGAATATAATTTCTGCCTTACTGCTTTGTAGATGTAAAAACCTTACCTGTTGGGAATATACACATCTGTTTCCACTAACCAGTTTCACAACAGCAGGAGCATCTCACCATGTTGCTGAATGCATTCAAGGATAAGCTATGCAATTTTTTCTCACAAGTGTTGGCTGCTCAAACACTTCATTTACAGTGAGACATTTCCAGCAATGATTGGAAACTCAGACACTTGGTACAGGACAGAGGTTAGATTCCTGCAAATGGAAGAATTATGTTTTATTATCTAATTGTACAGCTGTTAAATCCTCTTGACTTGTTTGGCAGTTACATTTTGTGAGGTTTGAATGAAGGAAATAACAGAACAGCTTTGCACAAAAAGACAGAACAAAGTGATAACAACAAAATCCTTGCATTTTTACTCCCTTTCCTTGCCTCCATCTGTAAATCCCTGTTTGAAAATTCAGAATTTCCATTTTGGTGTTTAAAATATGGTGATGCAAAACTTACACTGCTACCTTTAAATCAGCATCTAATTCTTGAGGACTTCCACTCATAGTAAGATACTGGACTAAGACCTTTGAACTGAAACAGTAGATTTATGCTCTTGAACCTGGATGTCTCTATAGGCTGACCTGCTGTATGGTTGCCCACATCAGGTTTTCCTTACAGCCTCATCTAAAACAGTTGGTGACTCTTCCTAGTATCAGGGAGAAAATTAGGTAGATGGACAGTATGACATTTCCTATATCCTGAGCATGATGAAAACACCCTTCTTGAGCTGCACTGCCTCCCAGGGAAAGAACTTTTTTGAAATAGCATTGACACAGTAATGTGGTTAGTTGAATTCTGTGATGGTAACAGGAGAGTGTCAACCTATTTAAATTTCTAATTTTCCAGCATTAAATGTCAGAACTTTAATTAACATTTTCATTAGAGTGTTCATCCATAGAAGAATGTCTGACACTTGTGTTGCAGGCAATATTGGCTCTGAACTTTCCTACACAGAAGTTGGCGTGTTCATCTCTTCTGATGGTGGCAATTCCTGGAGACAGGTATGTTTTGCACAGCAAAGGAAAGCACGGAGCCTTTTGCTATTCTTCTGGCTCTTCACTTCCCAGTGGAGTGGAGCACTCATACAGTTTTTCATTTGTTTGCAGATCTTCGAGGAGGAATACAACGTTTGGTTTCTGGACTGGGGAGGGGCACTAGTGGCCATGAAACACATGTCAGTGCCCATCCGGCACATGTGGTGAGGAAACTTGTTACTTTGCAAGGGTGTCCATAAAAAGAGCATTGAAGTCATTCATATCTCTGTTTTACCACCATTTTGGTTTTATTGATTAATATAATGATTATTGCACCATTTTATAAATATATAATGCCTCCATACATTCACCTACATGTATGAATTACTCTTTGCACTGGTAAGGGACTATGAGCCTCCAGGTGGGGTTTCTTTCCTACAGACACACATAGACTAAGTCATCCTTTGGGCTTCAGATATTTCTGAGAGGATGTGTCTCTCGTTTCTACATTTTGTTTACAGAATTTAACATTAATCTAGCAAGACAGATAAAGGGAGGGAGAGGAGAGGGCAGTAGGTGTAGATAAAGGCAACAGAGATATGTTGCTAACCCCTTTAGTATTTGACTATCAATTTGCAGAGATACTATGGTGGTGACTGATCAGAGCTGGAGGTGAAATAGAGCAAAATTATTTCTCAGTTGAAGACACGATTTTGCTATAAATGGGTTATAACAGTAAGCACTAAAGATACTGCTCTAAAATTATCCTCTTCTTAGCTCTTGCCCCTCTGACTCCTGCACCAGTTAAACATTCTGAAATTGAGAACTAACACTGTTTACTGAAAATGGTGTTTGGCAGCAGTAATGAGGTGTTAAGGTCTCCTCTACCTGGGTCATTATTGTGCAAAATCCATGAAATTGCAGTCATTCCAAATCTGGACACCTCAAGAAAGGTTGACAACCCATTTGCAAGATCATGTTCCATAGATGTACTTTGAGAACATTAACAGCTAGTTTTTCAATATAAAAAGCTTCTGGACTTTAAGTTTTTGACCTGACAGATAACTCTAGGATGATTTCAACATAGATTTCTATGGAATTTTGAATATATTGCATTTGAGCACAGTTCTTTGCCACCTGAATTAAAGAAATGACTGTTTTAGTCACGGTGTGATAGTGGACTGTTAACCTCAGGGTGTATTGGCTCCACAGCTGGACATACAGAGGGGAGCAGTAACAGACTCGTAATGATGAGCTGCAGACTCCAGTCTGTGCTGCAGCTGTGCTGAGATGTGACTGGAAGCCTCTGATGGGTAACTCAGTTGTCATGGCTATAATTAAAATGCTCTCAGGAAAGAGGATATCAGGACCATGTCCCAGTCTTTAGAGCAAACCAAGGATGAGTCAAGGAAGAAGTGTGTGTTAGCCAAGGGTGGGTGTCACTAGCAGTGGGTGCATCAGACTGCAGCAAGTTGAGCTCTGGAAGAGTGAAAGTTGAGCCCTTCATAGAAAAAGCTGCAAGTCACGTATGAACCATTTGTGCTGTATTATTCAAGCCAGGTGTAACTGTTTCAGTTGTGTCATTAATTGTGAAGGCTCTTCGGACATAAAAAGCACATTACTGCAAGTGCCTGTACTTAGAGATTGGGAAAGATTTGGTCACAGGTTGACTTTTCATAGGAGCTGACAGTTCACCTTTGCAGAGGTTCATTTCAGATGCTCTCCTTTTACAGTAAGTCCCCTGAAAATGGTGTGTGCAGATCTATGAGTGCCCCACCCACTCTATTAAATGAGTAGTGATTTAGATCTGTTATCAATAAGCTCCAACAGGTTTCCTTCAAAATTGTACCCTTAGGGGCTTTGGAATTTGCTTCATATTGCTTCAGTAGGCACCTGTTTTATGGGCAGGAGTGGAATAGATTAAAGGGTACATGTAAATCTATTAGTTCTCAGGCTGAGACATTGTACAATAAGTTTCATGCTGGAGAAAAGAGGGGCGGATAATTGAAAAGCTGAGAGAACTTTAGCTAAGCTAATGAAGCATGCTGTTCCCCTGAAGTTGAAATGCTATTTGGAGAGATAAGCATGCAAGCAGAACGCATACAAATTCACAGGTGTATGGGAAGATACATACATTTAAATGAAGTGATTTAGGGCAGATAGTCTTTCTGTGTCTGCTGTGCTCCCAGAGTTCTGTCTTAGGTGTAAAGTTAACTTCCTATTCTTGCACAGGTGCATTCTGAGTCAGGTGAAGGTTTCTTACCTGAGGAGCAGAGAGTTAGGGAATGGTGACTGCCAGTTTTGGCTTTCCACACTGGAGATGTGAGGTTGGTGCAGCCCATGGTTTATAATACACACTGCAGTGGCCTCCTGGTTCTTTGGTGGTGTGTCAGATAATGTCCTACCTACTTGGAGCACAGGGGATTCAGTGTCCACCAAGAGCCTGCCAGACAGATGCAGGTGCTCAGGTGCGTGTGTGAACACACACTCAACACTCCTCATTGCCATAAATAAGCCCAATTTGCCTTTAAGTACTCATAGGGCTAGAGAGATTGTAGCTAATGCCGTATGGCATTGATACATGGATGGGTCAAAATGTCCTGTGCTAGTGAAGGCAATTTTCATGCATTCAGGCCAGGGTTTCTTATGCTCTGAGTGGTGCTTCATGCCAGGTGCTATTCCAGACCCAGAAACAGGTCTTGGCAAAGCCTCTTGATCCCTTGAGGCTTGATGTACAGCTGCATAAAGTATATCCATGTCTTTATTGCCAGTGTTTATGCTTTCTAAAGCTTTGATCTTTCAAAGTACATCAAGAGCATGAATTTAGTGGGCTGGGAAATGGCAAAGATTGGTGCTTGTCTGTAAATCCAGCTGCTGGAGCTTGCAGTCCTTAGCCAATATTTAATTGCTGAATTTGCTGTAGAGTAAGTCCTTTTATGTGTATAAATGTTGTCTGCTTCTCTCCCAGGGTGAGTTTTGATGAGGGAAGATCCTGGACTAAATACAGTTTCACATCAACACCACTTTTTGTGGATGGATCCCTTGTAGACCCTGGCATAGAGACCCAGATAATGACGTAAGTATAGCAGCTCCTATTTAAAATTGTGATGGCAGAAGGGGTGCATAGAGATCCCCAGGGGCATGGTAACCTCATGATGTGCAGTGCAGGGTTGTGTAGCTACACATGCAGTGTTTCATGAGGGCATGGTGCTGTTTTGTGGGTTTTGCTGGTGGCCATAGGCCTGGCTGACATGTTCTTGCATCATGTAGCAAATAGATGATGGAGCCAAGCTCTGTCCAGCAGTGATAGGGGCTATAGCAAGGAGAGATGGTCCCAAGCTGTAGCTTGGGTGTTCACACAGAGCAGTAGGTAGATATACTTCTCTGGAGAGTGATGTAGCCTTGGTCAGGTTGTATCTAGTGACAGCCAGAGGTCCTTCCTCATAATTACTGCTGAGATTGCATTCCTTGGACCTGGTGGCCTAGGGACTGCAGTGCTCTTCAGAAGTCAGAGATCCATATGGTTTTACCTCATTCCAGTTCTGTGCTTGCTTCAATTGTGCAACATGACTGTCTTTTGAGATTCCTGGTGGGTACAAATAGCCCCCAGCTTTGTCGCTCGCACTATGGGCTGTGCATCCAGTTTTAGCTCAAGCTAAAAGTGTTCTCATTGTGCATATGCAGAGCTAAGCTCAGAATTACCTTCCTGTTCTGGGGTGTAATATGCTGTGGTTCACCCATCCCATGGAAGGAAGAGCCTGGGCTGGCACTGATGGTGCTGGGACCTTCTTCCTCCCAGGAGTGCTGAAGCACTGGGTAAGGCTGGCCCAAGAAGAGGCTAAAACTGGATTTTAACAACCAGGAAAGGGAAGTTTTTAAGTTCAAAGGTGTATTTAAGTAGTCATCTGACCTCTTGCACAAAGCAGATCAAAGCACCGTGCTCTGGGATTCTGAACAAAGCAAGAACAAGATGCACTGCCTTCACTGGTTTTGGAAGTGAATTACCTGTGCATCTTTGAACTGGCTGAAACAGCTTTCTGAAGAGCATCAGAAGGCAAGGTGGCTAAGATGCCTGTCTAAGGCACAGCTGTGAAGCATACCTGCAGTGGCATGAAGATGTGCCTTTGGTTAATCACATTGGACACGGTTGCACCAGTCCAGTTCAGTAGCAGGAGACTGATTATAGATTTCATCTTGCAGCCAAGCTGCTTTTCCTGCTTTTCTGCATCTGTACTTGAAGTTCCTGCACATTTTCACTGCTTGCAAGAAAAAAGAGATTCAGGTCAAGTTTATTTTCTTCTAGGCTTCAGTCCATCTGCATACTCAGATGGCATAAATGTGTAGGTGAAGCTCATTACTGGTGTCACAGGTAGTGAGGAACTGAGTGTCATCAGTTTCTGGGGAGGTTTGGACAGGGTAATAGTTGTGTGTCTTAGACATTCCTGCTACTGATTTGAATGTATTCCAACAGTTGCATGGTTTGTGTTGTTATGCCTTTCAAAACCAGCTCTATGTCAGCTTTACACAAACAGAAGTGTCTGTGTGTCTATACTTGAAGTTGAGCTCTGTCCCTTTATAGGACTTTTGTTTTGGGTTCTTTTCCCTTTGAACTGAAGATTGAAGAGACGGGAGGCGAGTTTTTTGTCTCGTTCGTTCTCAGTTGTTTATTTTTTCTTATCAGCATTACAAGGTACAAGGAGCTATGTGCACTATGATAGTAAAGGGGTAAAATGGCTAACAAAGATCTTCTTCAAGGTCTTTT